>NC_133774.1:103436427-103679535 GCF_003597395.2 Chelonoidis abingdonii | reverse complement strand
CCTCTGAGTCTTGGGGTCCCCCAGGGAAAGTTTTGGGGAGACCAGAGTGAGCCAAGACACTGGAAATTTTTGGCTGGTGGCAGCGAGATCAGATCTAAGCTGGTAAAAGCTTAGAGGGTTCATGCTAGCTTCTCAGTTTATGAACGCTAAGGTTCAAATCGGAGTAGGAAAACTACGACACATGTACACAGACAGTCTGTTAAAGTTACAATCCACAACATGTAGATATGAACACACACAGTCATCCCCTGCCTATATGCATAAGGGACACACCAGCAACTGTACGCAATTGTAGGACCAACAGCCACACATGGCAGAGGAATGAAATCTTGTGCGAGTTTATCAATCAAAATGAAATGCTAAATATGAAGATACTCTGAAACTAGTCCAAGACAGTGCTAACAAGACCACTACAATTTGTTCTCCATTTGCCATAAGATTCTCATGAAATGACAGTTGACGGAAGCCCCGTCAAGGAAAATAAGAAATAGATGAGTACAGATTCTTCTTAGGGAAGGGGGGAAAAAAGCACCTTCAACCTGTGAAGTATGAATAGCCTGCAATCGCATTATACCTCAGGCTTTCCCAAAGCGAGAACTGCCAACATTACTGTCACTGACAACAGTCTGACCGAGAAGAAAGATTTTTGGCAGAGAACAAGACATTGGCTCCTATTTTCACTGCTCTGGAGAAATGGCCTCAATATTTTAAGAACCAATGTCTGTCAAAGAGATATAGGTGGTAAAATATAGGCATTAATCCAGAAGTTGTATAAAACGTATAAGTAAATAATGCAACTATCAATAAATATTATGAACTTGAGTTGCATAGTAACAATTTTAGAAATTTTAGCTTTTCAGGGCAGGTTCCCTACTTTCCTTTGTGTTTGTACAGAACCTAGCACACAGTAAGTGCTAGCAGAAATAAACCAAAAAAAACCTCCCCAAAATAAATCAAGCCAAATGTGTACACTAGCATACGGAATCTTTGCTGTGCAATGCCTCACTGGAACTCCCCATGTGGTACAAGCAGCCATAACCTCTAGAGCAAATTTATGAAATCACTGCTTAGATGATATGGATGTTCTTTTTCTTCCAGGGGTCTCTATAGGTGTTTGGCACCTAGGTGATATATAGATTCTGTAGTGATAGGATCTCTGTAAATCCCAGATAGAGCCAGAAACAGATATGCACATAAATCAATACACTTTCTGGAAATCATTGGGGACTGATAGTGCTAACCATTAAATAAATCTGAAATCTTCCATTCATGTCCATGCTAGGAAGTTAGGGCTGATTCAGGTAAACCTATCTCTGCCTCCTTCACCCCGTCAATCCACTCCATCTGGGATTCACTAGCTGTAACACAAAACAATTCAGTATGCAACCTTCTTTCCTATGCCAAGTTCCTTTGCCATGTCAGATGAGGAGAGTGGAGTTGAGTTATAAGTCATATGTCAGAACTGTATGCGTTTCTAAGGGAATAGTGGATGGAGGCTCTCTCTTGAACAGGTAGCAGAGTGAAACTCTGATGTGTCCCAGCCAGAGCAGAGATAATGGCAGTGACATCCTGAGTCCCCTGGGGGCTCAAGTTATTATCCCCATAGAGCTCTCAGGAAGCAGCTTGTACGCCTCACCATGTGGCACTGAAGCATGAGCAGGAAACATCACAGTAGTATTTCAGCCTGTTCCATGGGCTGGAGAAAAGGTCCCTGAGGCTGCAGGTTTGGCAGCATTGCCTTTACTGGCCTGCCAGCTGATGCAGTAACACTTGCCTCACTACTGTACCAGTCCCAAGCCATGGCTGAATTATTTTCTATTTGAAGCATAAATTGTTATGTTGGACACAAATTTTAAAACTTCAACCATCATGACCTATTGTTAGGGTCAGCCCTCGGCATGCATGGGGTGCGTCCGTGCTGACGCACAGGACCCCCTTGCAGTCCAGAGACTAAATGCGTGGGAAAGGGGTGGTGGGGATGCAGAGGAGAGGAAAGATTTGTGTTGATAATGGGATAAAGAGAAACAGGGGAAGAGGGAAGAAGATAGAGAACGAAAATGGAAGTGGAAGAGGCTGGGGAAGAGGTTTTATTAAGGAGACAGAAATTTAAAAATAAAGGGACAAGAAGGCAGCTAGATGGGTAAGAGATGGGTCTGGTTCAGGAAATAAACTATGCCTGGAAGAAACAGATGAAAGGTTTTGGAGAGAGATGTGAAGTTGTAAATGTTTAAGTGGTGAAATCATAGTAACTTACTCTGAGGGCACAGAAAAAGAATGTTGAAGAGTTGAATCAGAATTAAAAACAAACAAACAAACAACAAAAACACCAATGGGCAACAATAAATATTCCCCTCCAAAAGTTTGCATCCATCCACATGTTGTAACATATCCATCAATAACGATATGTGCACACTGGGCCTGATTCTGAGCTCACTTATACAGGGACAAATCAGGAGTAATTCCATCCAAGTCAATAGGATTACAATAGTGCAACAGAAAGCAGAATCAGGTCTATTATATCTAAAGGTATTTTCATTGTATTATATATCATGGGCACAACCATAGGTTATGTTAGGGTTCAAATCCCTTCCTGCATGTTAGGGCAAGGAAAGAAAATGCATGGCACTTATGGTCCCAACCGGAAGAGCTGAGTTTCCATCTCGTGTTCTCCTCTAACAAATGTGTGATGTCCGGAAGTGTGCCTAGAGGGCCCACACATCTCACTGCACACAGCCCCACAAAATTTAGAGCTGGTCCAGCTTAATCTGAATGGACAATGCTTTATGGTTTAACAAGATCCAGGGGCTGAAAGTTGAAGCTAGACAAATTCAGAATGGAAATAAGGGATACATTTTTAACAGTGAGGGCATTTAATCATTGGAACAACTTACCAAGGGTGGATTCTCAATCGCTGGCAATTTTTAAATCACAATTGGATGCTTTTCTAAAAGATATGCTGTGCCTCAAACAGGAATTATTTGGGGGAAGTTCTATGGCCTGTATTATACAGCAGGTCAGACTACAGACTTCTGACAGTCTCTTTAAATAATCACATCCCTATAGCGCTAGATATGACCCTTACTCCTCTCTACCTTGAGATTTTCCCATCTACTAGAGATAAATGAACCTTGAACAAAATTGAAAGAAAACTCCTTTGGTTGGTATGATGAAGCTCAGGCCCTGCTGAAATTATGTAGGTCATACCGAGTGAATAAATTATTTTCTTTTTGTAAAAAGAACACACATTGGATGTTGTAGCCAGTCAACTAGTGGGGAATCACAAAATAAACAACTGAATGAAGGCGTGGGTGAATCAGGGGATGGCCCCTTTTTAAAAAACAAAAACAATTTTCATGTTAAAAATGTCTAGATTTCCACAGGGTCATAGCTATTAAATGTTAATCTAGAGGTGGGAAAGGGAGACAGCACTAATCTCAAATTAGGCAGTGAAGCAAATTCTATGCCAGGCATTGGGTCAGTTCACTCATCTTTCTAGCCACCTGCAGACAGTATTATTAAAGCCTTCTGCATTTATTTATCTTAGTCATAAGGTCTGTTATATGGACTGATGTGTTCGTGTAAGACAAGTTTTCTCACAGAGATTCTCCAGTGACATTCAGCATCTGAAATCAGTTCACGATTGTGTGTTAACTGATAATGGCACAGGTTCTTTCCTATTACAGTGACAAATCAGATGCTTGTATGTACATGTAGCATTTCATTACTACAGTGATTAAAAGGTATTGCCTCCTTCTGTTCTGCATGAGAACTAGAAGAGTAAGGAAGAGAGACAGATTCAGAAAAAAAATTCTTGGGTATGACTCCACTAACTTCATTGGAAGTATCAACTTTTCCCAGGCTTGAAATTTGGCCTTAGGAGGTCACCAGACAAGTTGTCACTGAACAATGCCACACTAGTGTCAACACCAGACTTTGCCAGATGGAACATCAGTATCATCTCTCAGGGTTTTGGAAGACAACAACAGATAATATCTTCAGCAGTCCATGATTGCTGACTTTCTCAAGAAATAACTATGTTCTGAAATGCACTTATATAGGATGATGCAGTCATTTTAATCAGTATTGGCAGATCCTTTGGAAAAGATTTTGCAAATCCTTTAATTATACTATTCTTTAGTACAATGAGTAATTTGAATTTATGTGAATTTCTCTTTTTATATTTTTTGTACTATACTTACATTCTGTCACTAAGCTTATGATAATCACATAGGGCTCAATTCTTCCTTAATGCTGAGTAGTAATTTACTACAACACTCATGGAGTACAGACTACTCAGTGTGCGTAAAGATGACAAAGTGGGGTTCCTGGTATTTTATAGCACATGTAATAATCAGCTCTCAAAAAGAAATTACATTTGTGAATTAAAATAAATGAATCACAAATAGCTCTGCAGATTTTCACCTTAGTTGTACTAAATCCTGCTGATCCATATTGATTTTAGGGAATTTGAAGATAGCTTCCCCCCTCCTCCCCATGATCTATTCGTTTATTTGCAGAGTAGTATATAAAGTTTAAAACTGGCAATAGGTACTGCAGATGACAAAATAATCACCATGGATTCCAGTCACAAGTAGTTTATGAAGAGCTAAATTAACCTTCACACTACATAGATATGGCGTTCCTTGTCAACAATATGCAACTGAAACTGAGAGTTCCTCTTTTCTTTCTTTTGGCAAACAGAGAGAGGGGAGATATAACAGGTGGAAGGGCATTGATCTCCCAGATTTGTGGGGTGGCTGTTTCCCACCTAAATTTTGGCATTGTTTGAAAAGCTAGTTTTTAACTGTATTTTGCGTACTGAGAATAGTCACTCGCATTACCAATATCAGTTACAAGCCCAAACTCCCCAGCACCTGGTGAAAGAAGCAGTAGAGGGAAGCCAGAAAAAGCTCAGTGATAATGTTCTATTCTTTTTGTGCTGCCCCTCTCTTTGTGCTTGCTAAACTGGTACATTTGGATAGTTACAGATGGATCTAGATAAGAAAAATAACAGAATAATGAATAAAAAAAGTTGTTACGAGAGCCACTACAAGTCAAGAAGGCACCAGTACTGAACTCTGTTTGAAGTGTAACATATTTTCTGCAAAATGAAGACTGCAGTCTTAGAAAGACCTTTCCAGGAGAAGCAGTGTAGCCTATAGGACTAACCTGCTTGCACATATAGATATAAATATAAATATAGATATAGATATCTTTTTATCTGATGTATTGTCTTAGGTTTATAGATTTATATTAAAATAAGTTTGGCTGTAATACAAGAGACCTACAGGCCATATTCTAAGTTACCATATCTATATTAAGACCTTTTACTCAGAAAGCAAAGTTGACCTATGTCTTGTTATCTAAATAGATGAGTACCCACGCCTATGTCTATGACCTTTTATTTAGACTGATAGACAATGATGAATGGCATAGGGGTTTTTTCCCATAGACTTAACTAGTACACCACAAGAGACTGATGTGCGTACATACCTGTAATCAATATGCACATATGTACTAGCCTATGGGGTAACATTTCTGTGGATGGGGAATGAAATTTGGGCATAAGAGGAAGGAGGTCTGGCATTTGCCTTATAAAAGAGGTAACCACCTCAATAGAGATTCTCCATTTTCTTACTTGCTTTAGATCTCTCTTTCTCCATTTTCTCTTCATCTTCATTCTCTCCATTTCTCTATCTCCATTTCTCACTTCCTTCTTTCACTCTATCTACAATGACTGCTACTATTAGCAGGCTATACTTGTTCTTCTTAAACTTTAAGTTTCAAGGGAACTAGACTAAACTTGGTTTCCCTAAGTTTTATTCTTAGTTTATTTATTAGGTTTTGATTTTAAGTTTGTTAGTCAAGTAAACCCTAGTCAGCTTTAACAGCTGTTAGCATTTTCTAAGCACTGCATCCCTCACTCAAGAATTGAGAAACCTGAGCTGCAAGGCTGGTCCTGTGTCTTTTACCACCGGTTATCAAGGAAAGGTGAGAGTATATTAACCAAAGCTTTGTTGCATATAATACTATATTCTCATATGTATCTTTTGAATAGCAGTAATGCAATTGTGACTTTGTAACTCTTGAGTAGTTTACCATTTACTTACTATTATTGATTTTAATAAAAAGTCTTTAAGGCTATATCTGTCTCAGTGTGAGCTTCCTGTCATACCTCCAAGGGTCATTTATAAATGCTGTGGAGCCTGATTCAGGACAAGAACTTTTATCTTCTTGGCGAGCCTAAACCCATACTAATTAATGTTAATAATTATTATTATTAATGTTATTATTAAGATCAAATAAAATTATATTAATAAACTAAAATCCTATATTATCCAAATTAATATTATCAGTACACCCTAAGTCAGGCTACAGCAGAAATCAAATATAACAGAAGATACAGGCAAGGAACTTTGTATGCTCAAGCATGCTGACATTGAACAAAAGAAGGACAGGGATTGTGTCATTTAGTAGAGGCCTTCACTGATATTCACAACTGAATTCCTAATGAGGAAATACTTGCTTTAATTTTCCACCAAGTCCTGCAAAACATCAGCCTATGGGTTGTGTATCCTGCTTACCTACTTCTACTGGCTCCCTGAGAGTGAGTTGCTGGACCTCCTTATGACAAATCAGCATTTTTAGCATTAGAACAACTTTTGATGGATAGAAAATGCAGTTGATATAGGGGATGATTTTGAGATGCTCAACAAGCCACCTCCTACTGCCATTGATATCAGTGGGAATTGAGGGTATTCAGTGCCTCACAGGATCACATTCTTTGCATGCTAGGTGACAGGGGGAGCTGTGGTCAAAAGCTTTTTTTCACTATGGTAATAATGTGTCATTTATCCCTTAAACATACAGGACCAAGAAGCAAAATCTGCAACCATCCCACCTTAAATTTGCCACAACTAAGCAATTATATTTGCAGTCACTGGCATATTCCATTGGCTCTCTTCTATTCTATTTGCTTTATTCACAAATCAGGACAAAGCTGGTAAAACAGTAAGCACATCAGGCTTTTATTATGTATATAGATATTGTGACAGACCCAGACCAGTGGGGTACAGGAGTCTGGTAGAAGGCAAATATACTGGTCACTGGATGAATAGTTTTCTGTCCCTTGAGTGACCAGAGCAGGGGCTGCCCTAGAACAACCAGGAACCTGCTAGAACCAATTAAGACAGGCAAGCTAATTAAGACACCTGGAGCCAATTAAGAAGTTACTAGAATCAATTATGGCAGGCAGGCTAATCAGGACACCTGGTTTAAAAAAGACCTCCCATCAGTTAGTGGGGGGGGGGCACACAAGGAGGAGGGAGTGAGAAGGTGTGCTGCTGGAGGATTGAAGAGTACAAGCATGATCAGGCTTCAGGAGGAAGATCCTGCAGTAGGATAAAGAAGGTGCCGGGGAATGGCATGGGGAAGTAGCCCAGGAAGTTGTAGCTATCACACAGCTGAGACAGGGGACATTGTAGACAGCTGCTATCCACAGGGCCCTGGACTGGAACCCAGTGTAGAGGGTGGGCCTGGGTTCTCCCCATCCCCCCAACTCCTGATTGGACACAGGAGGAGTTGACCTGGTCTGTGAGAAACACCAGAAGGGAAGATCTAATTTGGAAAGGGATCTGGCCTGTCCCCAACCCAGTAGGTGGGACACAGACTGTGGAGATTGTTCTCTGTTCCCCCACGTTGGCCAGCGATGAGGTTAGCTGAGTGAACAGCAGGTTTGAGCCTCTATCAGAAGCAGCCAAGCTGTGGGCTGCCGTGAACCTCTGAGGCGAGCAAATCCGCCAAAACACAGGACCCACCAAGGCAGAGGAGGAACTTTGTCACAATATAAATATTTCACTGTGAAATTATTTGGAAACTCACAATTATCAAACAGGATTTTCAACTTCTGATGAGATGAAAATCATGGGCCAAGTTCATTCCTAATATAAGAAGATCCAGTCTCATTGACTTCAGTGGAGCTCCCTGCCTTTATAGCTGTTTTGTCTCCATATATCTAATTTAATAAAAATGCAGGTATAATTTAGCTTCTACCTTATGTGAGTCTTTTAACAGAGACCTAAATAAATAACTGAAGTAATATATATGATATCCACCAAGGCCTGTTCTTGTTAATTTTGTCAGCTCAGTCACTACTTAAAGCTGACTTTCACAGGAATGTGTGTACAGTATTTGCAGGTTGGGTTCATCAAACATTCATTGTTCAATACTGTGACAGCTGGTAGCAGGCATACATACTCTTCCCTTGTTTGGTTTTCTGATAGAATCTGTAAAGTACTGGTTGACTGTAACTGAATTTGTCACCCTCTCAGCAAGGTTATATCTCCTCTCACCATCAAAATAAAACAATAAAGTAATTTTATATAGGCTCAGACTATTTTTTAACCCAACTAGCAATGAAAAAGAGCAGATTTTAGCCAAACAGCTGCTAACAGTCAGAGTTTATTTTCGATGAATAATTCCAACAGATTTTAAAATCTGAAGATCACACTTATGAGAGCACTTACACATATAGTATATAAAACACATGGAGGTGCAGGTAGCAAAAACTATCTGCATTCTCAATGAGTGCATGTGAAAGTCTGCCAAAATTCACCTTCCACAATGAGATAGATAGCATGAGTGGGTGTTCTTTTTTCAAGTGAGGTGCAGTTTTTGTCTGTATTAAAGGAACATGTGCTCCTACATATTTTTAGCCATCCCAAATGAAGATAAACATTTAAATGTGGTTACATTAAAGGAAGCATAACTTTTGGGGGAAAAATGTATTGTATTTGGTGTAACAGCCACATAGAATATAGTGAAAGGAACAAAAGTGACACCTAACAACTCAGCAGAGCTGGTCAAATAGTGGTAAAAAAATGTGTTTGTGAAAAATGTATTTGAAAAAAAGTGCCAGAATAATTGGATTAACAATTCTCAGCAAATAATTTAAGTAGTCCCAAATTAAGCACATGCTTAAATGTTGTGCTGAACCAGAGACACACCAAGCAACCCCTCAATAATTTCTGATCCCATCAACACTGAGCAAACAGCAATTTTCAAAATCTACATTTAGACACACATTAAGTATAATATCAGTAAACATTTTATAACTCACTTATGTGCATGGCACCATTCTGTCTTTAAAAACCTTGGACTGACTTCACCTGGGATTGAATTGACTTCAGTGAGAATTGTAAGGTCAGAGATGTTTCAACACAGTTCTATTCCTTTTCACACCCATCTTGTCATCCCTGGGGACAGAATCTGCCTTTACAAGTTGCTTCCCCCACTTAAGTGAGTTCTTATTTTAACCATTAAAAACATGCTAAATACAGACTCTAAATATGGCCAGCAAGCAGTTACACTGTATAATTCCCGGAACACTGGCATTTTCCAGACTGACATTCAAATGAACGTTAAGGGGGATGTGTAAATATATCCAGAGTCAAAGGGTTTAAAGCATTTTAAAATCTTGTTAAAATGCTTTGTCCATTGCACACTGATATCACATGATGGGACAAATTATTTGATGTATGCCCACAAATCAGGATATGATGAACCATATTATGATGGAGTCTACCATGTAATGGTAATACATTTTCAATGGACAGGCCATTGCCCACATGAAAGCAACCTTTCAACTTAAAAAAAAAGTATTGATGCAAGCATGTCTGACTTGTGTTCTTCACAGTCCAATTATTAAACATTATATTATCAGCACAGAAGGATTTCAGCAACCCTGCCCAGACAAATTAAGCATGGCATCACAGGTGACAATAAAGTCCTTTTACCAGCACGAAAGGCCACACCAGCCACTGTGCTGAAAATATGCATCAATACTACACTCAGATTAGTCACTGGGGATCCTAGTCACAACACACTGACATGGACTTTGGCAGTGCTGCAGCTAGACTAAGGTCGGCTGCCCCCGGGCTACTTCCAGTCTCCCCCTCGAGTAGTACCTAGGTCCGGATGGCATCCTCCAAGGGGTCAATAACCATGGTCTCCTCATGGGTAACTTGTGAGTAGTAGGTTTGACAGCTCTTCCAGGCTCTGGTCAGCATCAGGCATCAGCTGGTCCTACTAGTCTTTGGGCTGGTCGCCAATTGCTGGGGTCTCCCAAGCGGGAGTTAGGCTACAGGAGTCTGGCCTCTCCAGCAGCTGTCCTTGTAGTGAGCTCTGGGGCTGGGCTTTTATACTTCATGTCCTGTGCCTTGACCTCTGGGGGGCAGGTGCAGGATTCACTGGCTCCACCTACTTTGATGTCCAGAGAGGCTCGTCCCTCTCCAGGGCAGTGGGGAACCACACCGCCTCGCTACAGTCCCACATATTATACATGTATATCACCATTTATGGTAATGGTCCAAAATACTGATGTAACTCTATAGCAAGATGTAGGACCAGATTTACAAAGGTATTTAGGTGACTAAAGGTGCAGATAGGTGCCTCGCAAGATTTACAAAAGGGCCTAAGCAGTCAAGGAGAGTTAAATACCTAACCTGTTTAAGCCCTTTTGTAAATCTCACTAGGCATCTCTCTACATTTTTAAGTATCTAAACACCTTCGTAAATCTGGACAGTCGTTTGTTTGTCCATCACTTATCAATACTGTAGCACTTTTCACCTGCTTTTTTCAGGAAAAAACAAACAAACACACACTAAGGTGGCAGTGCTGGAACAACTTTTATAGTGGGGTTGCTGAGTGCCATTGAACCAAACCATAAACCCTGTATATGATTGAAACCACTTCAATCCAAGGGTACGGCAGTACCCCCGGTACTTCTAGTTCCAGCACTTATGCACCAAGGAATGATACATATTGTGGATGGCTCAATTAGAACTATCTTGAGTCCGATATATGAGGCTATAAAATATACCATACAAACTCTGTGCCATATGACCAGGAAAGATCATAATTAATGTGAAACTAAGAAATAAAAACCATGTATGTATTTACTACTAGTAGGCAGAGATAAGCTACTCAATATGTGAATTAAAGACATAGTGGCCTAAAACTTTCTAATTCAAAAGTGAAGATCAAATGGCAAATAGCTACATCAACAGGATAAAAAAAGATCCAACTGTTAATATGGAACAGATAGACCCCCCCCCGCCCAAATGTCTCCCAAGTAACTCCACAGCAGCACCCTGATGGCTATGTTCCCATGTGCGGAAGTGGACATGAGGAATCTATTGCTGTTTTATCCAGCTTTATGTTGCTCACTATCTACCTGCTTTCTTTATGTGCTGCTTCTTGGAGTGTAGAATATGGTGGAAGAAATTTGTCTTAATTTTCTCAAGTCCATGACCATTTTTCTGCAAAGACATAAAAGATGAGAACTACTTACCCACCCATAGTCATGACACTCCCCTCGCAAAAGAAAAGAAAACAAAGGAAAACAAAACACTGTTCTACTAACAAATAAAATAACTACAATAAATAATAATTTGGGAAAAATTCTCCTCTGAGATGCACTGTACCATGCCATTTCAGTATTCTGGCCCCAGTTCAGCAAAGTATTTAAAGCATGTGCCTAAGTTTAAGTATAGTTCCAGTGAGGTCAATGGGACTTCTCATATGCTCGTTTAGCAAGTTCCTTACTGAATCAGGGCCTTTGCTTTTCCAATAATGTCTGTGAAGAGCATTTTCCCTTTGTATGTGCATGTGCAAGATATGAGTAAGGCCCATGAGGAGAAGATATAGCCATCTACAAGTCCCATAATTTCATTTGATGTCTTCACAGGTGACCTCCTTGAAAAGTTGCTCACTTTTTAGCTTCACCTTTAAACAGCTATTGGGTCAACTCTGCTTTCAGTTACACCAGTGCCATTGTCTTTTTGAACTACTTGAGCAATTATTCTTCAAAGCTCCACTCCACAACCTAAAGAGGCACTGATGAAAAATAAAAGAAAAGAGCTGCAAAACCTTGAACCTTGTAAACCTTACAAGGCACCAATATCATCATGGTATTATTCAGAGTTCTGTTTTAGATCCTGAATGTAATTCTCTCACTGAAAACCTGCAGAATTTCAATTACTGCATCAGGTTTAAATACCAGCCCTGTTGAGAGACTATTGTTGAAAGCTTCTTTGCTACATTCGGAGAGTCAAGGACGACTTGCGAGACACCATAATACGTGCCAAAATAACCATTCCCCCATGTCTGGTTCTGTATGCACAGAAACAAATGTGTTCATGTTTGATCTCTTCAAGAATAATTCCTGTCCATGCTGAGAAAAGAAAGGAATTTCACCTCCTGTAAGTGAGACATGAAAGCAAAGCAGGTAGGTTTTACAAGGTCTGAACTACATTTTATTTTTGAGCATTCAGTGCTCTAGCTAGAGTTGGATTATGATAAGAACTGACTGCACCACCAAAGTATTTTCATGACCTACAAATTACTCCAGGTTTAAGAGCTGGTGTATCCTGCTCTGCTAGAGATTCTGAGGGAAGTGTGCCTACAAGAGACATCCAGGCATTTTTATAAACTCCTTAGGATTCTGGTGTCTTGTGGTATCATATGTGAACAATCAAATCAGTTCTGATTTGAACGCTGTCACTTGGATTAGGGTTTATCTATCGCATGGTAGCACTGAGTTAGCAGGCTGCAGGGATGAATAGGAGTACTGATTGCTGAACTGACAGCCTTGAAGATGAGTAGCATTATTTTATCACATCCTTCTTTGCAGCATGTGCCAGTGGGTTTTAGCTGTCACATTTTTTAAAATTATCAAGCCTCTGAGTAAGTAACAGTCTTGGATCTTTAGTATGTAAAAGTCTCCCTTTGATCTTAGCAAAGCTTTTGGCTTTTATTTTGTTGAGTTTTATACATGTAGATTAATTTGAATCAACCAGAGACATTGTTTGTCAAACCACAACAGTCTATTAATTCAGAATATGACAAAACCTTATGGTCCTGATTCTTCACTCCATCTTGTCTAGTCATTTATGCCTGTGCAAACTGAATACATCAGATTAGAAGCATTTGAAACCCATTTTGCACAGGTGTGAAGGTGCTAGGCATTGGAGAATCAAGTCCTATGTATTTTTAATTATTTTCTTAGATTGCTAAAGTATCTTACCTTGATATACTACACACACACACACACACACTTCTTTTAATCTAAATATATATTCACATACTCCATATGTGTGTGTATATGTGTACACATACATGAGTATCTAATGGTGATATCTAGGTAAATGGCATTTATCATTCATCTTTGACTGATCTACTACCCCCAAACTTTTGAACATCTGTAAACGAACAAAAAGAATGAGGAGTACTTGTGACACCTTAGAGACTAACAAATTTATTTGGGCATAAGCTTTCGTGGGCTAAAACCCACTTCATCGGATGCATGATCAGGAAGTTAATTGCTGATCTGATCTTGTTTCATCTTTTGGCTGATGGAAAGATTTTGTGGGCCTGCGTGTCTATCAAGGTGACCTAGGTGCTGAAATAGTTTCAGAAATGTACTATAAATCCATGCTGTTCCAATGTTTGGATTGGTAACTGAGTCACTTGACTGGATCCCTCATTGGATGGGACTCTCAGTTCAATGTAATCCGGGAAAGTGTATACTTGTATTTCTTTCTGCTTGAGACAAGCCACAAGAACAACAAGGACTTTTAAGAACATTAGAGGCATGGTTGAAACAAAATTGAGCAATGGCCTGAGAATGTCTTCTCCTCAGAGGCTCTGTGATATCTATTTGCAAAAGATGATCCATGACTTTTGTCTTTTATTTATTTATTTGTTTATTTATTTATTTATTTGGTCTCTTTTGCAGATTTGCCTATACTGGAGAAGGGAGAAAACAGCCATTTGGAATCATTGAAAATTTTATGATGTATCCTTGTTGAACCACACATCTAGGACCCATCTCTCCAATGTGGAGAGAGATCATTAGTCCTTGAACTGGAATAGTTTCCCCTCTAGGCATTGCCTATCCGAACTTCCCTGACCATGGTCAGGCATTGTTTCTAATATTGGAATTTGCATTGAGGGAAGATTGGTCTCTGCCCTTTCTGGGTTTAGACCTGTTCCATTTGCTATTGCTGTAATCTCACCTTCTGTACGTAGAGGAGTAGCCATGAAAAGGATATTTAGACCTGTAAAAAAAAATGGGTGTTGCCATACCAACTGTAACGAGACTAATCAATTAAGGTGAGCTATTATCAGCAGGAGAAAAAAAACTTTTGTAGTGATAATCAGAATGGCCCATTTCAAACAGTTGGCAAGAAGGTCTGAGTAACAGTAGGGGGAAAATTAGCATGGAGAAATAGTTTTTACTTTGTGTAATGACCCATGCACTCTCAGACTTTATTCAAGCCTAATTTAATGGTGTCCAGTTTGGAAATTAATTCCAGTTCTGCAGTTTCTCATTGGAGTCTGTTTTTGAAGTTTTTTTGTTGAAGAATTGTGACTTTTAGGTCTGTAACTGAGTGACCAGGGAGGTTGAAGTGATCTCAGACTGGTTTTTGAATGTTATAATTCTTGACATCTGATTCGTGTCCATTTATTCTTTTGTGTAGAAACTGTGTGTTCATGGCCATATAATCCTTCACCATTCACAACCTCCCACAACTTACAACACTGATCCAAACCTGATTTTTCAAAAAATATGCACACAGGCCAAAGTAACAAATTGACAGGAGATGCTAAAGTCACACTTGTTACTGAAGGGATCAATTTCCAGTAACAAGGCTGTATTCTACTTTGACAAAATCACTGCTCTATTTTTACTGTAGGATTGTGAATATTTTCTTCCTTAAACTGTGGCTCCTCAATAACAAGAGGACAGATTCTGAACACAGTTTCATAATAGATTCCAACAAAAACTGAAGTCGATGGGAGTTGAGGACAATCAGACCCTCCCAGGATTAGATCTGGTGGAATTTTTTGCATCTCAGTACCTTTTGGTGAAAAATACCCAAATATTCGTATAGTGGTGTTGGTTTTATGCCTCCATCCCAATGCCAAATATAAGAGGTTAATTACTCCATCTATCATAATTTAATTCTCTGAAGAAAGCAATTTATATCTTCTCCTTCCCAGTAAGGGAGGTATTTTATCATTTTCTCTCCCCCCTTGACTTAGGTTGCCCAGATGCCACCATGACAGTGGATCAAATGTCATAATATTTCCTACCTAAAAGGGCACTGCAGCTGAGGCTATCAGGAACGCAGTCAAATTAAAATTGATTCTTTTAGAAACTGAATTTGAGTTGTGGAAAAAAGTTATTCTAATGATTCTGTCATTTTTGTAAACTTCTTATGGTTACATGTTAGAATATGGCAAATGACTGATGAAACGATATCAAACACTCAGAAAAATCTCTCCAGTTGGGCCACAAACAAACATTAGGCCATTTACCATTTAAAATTGAAAAAATGCTTAGACAAGGGATTTAAGAAACTTTACTAAAGCAGAAGACTCCAGACTACGTGGAAATAATTTAGTCAGTGTGAGAAAAGCAATCTATTGCTTCAGCTTTGTAATTCCCCACTGCTGAGCTTCACAATCTATAGTAGTATAGAAAGGCAGTACTGGTTCTTTGGAGTGAGGGTGAATGTAGGTTTAAAATAGGAACATCTGGTACATGGGAAAAGACAGCTGAGAGGTACTGGTATAGTAAGACCTAATTTTATCTACATTTGAAGTTCATTTAGTGGGTTGTCATCAAACTGAAATAGATTAACTAAGCCCAGCAACAGCAGCATTTACATCTGTCTCATAAAATGTTTGGGATATATTTGAATGTAAGGAAAGCAATTAAGATGAGGGTTCAGAGTTATGTAATCCAGGGTCAATACCTGATTTACTAATATCCTCATAGGATTATAGTGCAATGCAATTTATTTCTTAATCTTTTTCATTAGAAAACATTCTTTAAACATGGTATAACAGGATGTTAATTTTAAGCCAAAGAAAAAAGAATAATGTTAAAAGTAGGAATAAAATAGGAATCAATATAAACCTGTGTCTAGAATTTGAAAAAAACATTTTAAGATGTTCAAAAACAACTGCAGTTAACACCTATGTGATGTTCATACTTATGCATTCCTGCTGTCAATGGTGTTACTCCAGATGTACAAGGGATGGCTGAGATCAGATCAGAATATGGCTCCTGGTGCTCAAGGATAGTGGAATTAGTTTTGGGGAGAAATGAAACTGGTAAGTAGTAGAATAGACTATGATGGGGATAGCAGCAAAAATGGGGGCGAGGCTTGCAAAGGATCAAGGATAGGGGAACATAAGAATTGGGAATACAAAAAAGAAAAGAAAGGAAAAAGAAGCAACAGCAAGGGATTTGAGTGACAGATAGGTGTCAGTGGGTCCAGAATTCTGAATGTGTGTTTGAACAAATCATCTAGATGCACAGAGACAGGGCAAGGGGATCAGGTCAGGGTGAAGTGGGGACTCCATCTCCATGAGAACCCACCTACAGGGGCACCAAAGCCACATGATCTGAGGGAAGCAGAGGAAGGCCACCAAGGGTGGAATTAGCCTCTGAGAACAGCAGGGACTACTTCACTTGCAGCAGACAGTCCCAAGCAGCCGCAAAGAAGAAAGGGATCCCCTTTACCCCCAATGGCCCCAAACCTTCACAGCCCCAGGATGTGCCAGGGAAGTCAGCAAGTTGCCTTTTACTGTTTGAACACTGGGCATTATCATCTGCCTATTGATTGGTTGATTGCCACAATCTCATCCCTATCCTCTGCTCCTCTCCCTGCCCTCCATGCTCCTTTCCTTCCTTCCTTCCTCTGCCCCTTCCTCCCTCTCACTATCTCTCTTCCCTTTCCTTCATTTTTCTATCCCCTTGCTCATCCCATCCCTGCCGCTAAGAGATAACATAAGAGAAACATGACACTAAGAAGCTGTGTGCCCACCATCATCTTGCTCACTGTGTGAGGAGACAGAGAAGGATATATCCAAGCCAACAGTTTTGTACCCCTTTTTTTTTATTCTGAGCTTAGTTTCCTTCTTGTTACATTCACAGCCATGTTCTGGCCCCTCAGTACTGCACTCCTTGTTCCCTCCAAAAACTGTTCTGTCTGGGTTCTTCCTTCTCCTTCACACTTGCCCCTCCACATCTCTCACTCACTTGGCTTTGCCTAGGGAAAGAGGTGGAGCAACCGAAAGCAAGAGCAGATATTTCCACCTTCCATGGACACTTGGGTCCTAATTTAGTAAAGCACTGAAGCAGGTGCTTAACTTTAAGATCATATCCAAATCTCATTGATGTCAGTGGGATTTAAACATATGCTCAAATATTTTGCCTTGTTACTGATTTACAGGACTTCAATTCTTATGTAGCCACTGAGGCCTGTTCAGGAAGGTATTTAAGCATGTGTCTAACTTTCAGTATTTGAGTTGTCCCATTGATTTTAACAGTATGACTCGTGCTGAAAGAAAAGTACATACCTGAAGAAAAACACATGATTGAATACTTTGCTGAATCCTGGCTGCACAATGACTCTCCCAGAAGTAAGAGGACCCCCACTAGGGGATACACTAATTTTTTAAAATTAATGTTTTTATCTAACTGAACCATTGTATTTTTCCTGATAATGTATCATTACATCTTATAAGAAATATTTTTGTTTGTTCAATTGATGAAAGAGGAATGATCTGATTAGGTCCATGTTGTTTGCATGAGTCATAAAACCTTTAGCACAATGCAGGCAGAAATTGGATTGGTTAGGAGTATTATACAACTGTAAAGTTACAATATTTGTGCCTTTTTTGTTGGCTTTGCTTTTTAAAATTCCAAAAGCAATTGTACTCATGACTTTCTAAATTTCATTTATAAATCAAGACTATTTTCAACTTGTTTTACTTCTGTATGATCACAAAAGAGCATTTGAAGCTAGCACTTTCTGATTTGTTCATTTTAAACATGTCTATAAAGGACAAACCATATTTTAAACCCCAAAACAAAATGTAAAAAAAAAAAGATAAAGCTCATCTTTGGATTAAGAGTCAGTATAGAAAGTATTAACCTGGAGCAAATTTTTAGATAGCTAAGTTATAAATCCCTGGAAATATTACAATAGAAAACCTGACTGACCTTTAACTATAGGGTTGCAAATGGCAATAGTATAATAATTGTGTATGTCCTTTTATTGTCATACTCCCCTCTCTCCCAACCCACACACAAATGGGAAACCATGGCCTTTAGCAGTCCTTTAAATTGAAAGCATAAGGATGCTGTAGGTTTAGTCACAGTTATATATAACCATGTTGTATTATTATTTATATCTTGCTAGCGGCATTTAGAAAGTATCTGCTCCTATGGGTAGACTTGTAAAGAAAGGTGCTGTATGTTTTGAACAAGTATTAAATGTGTACAGGAGAAGATACTATATAATCAGTTTCTTTTCTTTTCATATTTCTCTGAATTTACACTAAAGTCTCTTAGGAGACTTCTGAGGTAATGTTCAGCGATCTCAGAATTTAGCAAGATTTATAGAGGGATTAGACGTTTATGGATAACAAGAATATCCCGAGTTATAATAGTTAACACTGACAGGGTATTTGAAGGGAAATAAAGCTAAGTTTTTTTGGGCTCAGAGGAATTTCTATTACGAATTAGGTTGAGACATTCATGGCTGGTAGATTATCTCCCACCTGGCTGCTGTGGGCTTTCTTGCACTTTCCTCTGAAGCATCTGCTACTAGCTGTTCTTTGAAATACGTTACTGGACTAGATGGACCTTGGATCTCATGCAATCTGGCAACTCCTATGATTTTTCACAATTTGGTCCTGTTGAAGACTGAAGGGGGAAGCACAAGTTGTTAAATGCAATGTACAAATAAAAACCCGTGCTGCCCCAAAATTAAGTTTTATTTATTTTATAGATAACACTTTTACTGTTTAATGGTGATAATTGTTTTCTGTATGTTGTTTCCAGGTTTTGACCAGGCAGAAACTGCATTGAATAGGTGTATCGAAGAGATAGTCTTTTCTAACCTTGTTCCTTATGCAGTGGTAAGATTAACACACACATGCATACAATAAAACTATTGAGCTATTTTAATACTTCTCCTGTCATGCATTCAGGACTCACTAAAGTTGTCACCAGCGATTGTTTCATTTAATTCCATGGCCTTCAGGGTAATGTAAGAAAATTGAAGAGATTAGGAGCTCTCTCTTTCCACTTCAATGCATTTGTGTTGCAGTAAATTGGTACCAACCTTCAATCTCATGGTCAGGGCTCTCTAGGGTCCTTCCACTGATATGACAACCCAGTCAGCTTGATAAATGGAGCGCAACCCCTCCAGCGGAATGGTGAAAGCTTCATTCCCTGACTTCACAATTCTCTCCCCCACACTAGTCAAGAGGAAACACTTTGCTGTCTTAATAGTGCAATCGCTTAGTGCACTATATTTATACTCTCCACGTTAATTAAAAGATACATTTCCCCTAATTAATTATTTCACACACAGTGACAAACAGAGACTGTGACCTGTAGCAAACTGAAGGGAATAGACTAGCTTTCATCTGGAAAATGGCACTTTTAAATATGGTATTTTCTGTTCTCATAATGGAAAAAAAAAGTTTCTTGTAAGGCCAGAGAAAACACAGAAACTCAATGATTCTAGACAAAACATTCACTAAGGATCTGATTCGGCAAGGTGCTTAAGCATATGTCTAACTTTAAGCATCTGAGACATAAATTGAATCGGACTCCTCACAGGCTTAAATTAGGAACACACTTATGTACCTTGCTGAATTGGGGCCAAAGGACAAAGGGCTTCCAGAGGCATGTTGCATCACTTAAGCGCTGCATTAAAGCCCCTTAAGCAAATGCTTCTCTTTAAAAGCAGCAGAGAATCCTGTGGCACCTTATAGACTAACAGACGTTTTGGAGCATGAGCTTTCGTGGGTGAATACCCACTTCGTCGGATGAATGTAGTGGAAATTTCCAGGGGCAGGTATGTATATGCTAGCAAGCAAGCTAGAGATAACGAGGTCAGTTCAATCAGGGAGGATGAGGCCCTGTTCTAGCAGTTGAGGTGTGAAAACCAAGGGAGGAGAAACTGGTTCTGTAGTTGGCAAGCCTCTGTAGTTGGCAAGCCCATTCAAGCTTGTCAACCCCTGCGGATGGGTCATAGCAGCAGATGAATTGAAGCTCCAGCGTTTATCCTTGGTTGAGCAGCGTTTTTTTGCTGCGGATGGCCACCTTAAGCTGCGATAGTGCAGGGAGGCTTGGAAGGACCTCTACAGGTTTTATGTATATTCCCATTCACTACCAATTCTGATGTGGGCCATTATCCTTTTCCGTAGAGACTGTCAGTGGGCCGATGTACATGCAGAGGGCATAGGCGGATATGATGGCGTACTATGACATTGCTGGATCGGCAGACGTGAATGAACCGGTTTTTTTTGGGAGGATCACGTGGCTGATCTGGTAGGTCCTGTGATGGGTGGTCGCCGGTGTTAGATATGTGTGGCAGAGTTGGCATCAGGGGTTTGTTGCATGGATTGGTTCCTGATCTAGAGCTACTTATGTGCGGTGTGCAGTTTGCAGTGATGTGGAGAATCCATTTCAGGTTGTGCAGGTTTGTCTGGGGCAAGGATTGGCCTGCCACCCAAGAAGCATGTGCAAGTGTGGATCAGTTGTCCAGGATGGGTTGTAGATCCCTGATGATGCGTTGGAGGGGTTTTTAGGCTGGGGGCTGTATGTGATGGCGCAGTGGAGTTCCCTGTTGGTTTTCTTTCTTGGGTTTGTCTCCAGCAGGATGCTTCTGGGTACACGTCTGGCTCTATGTTGATCTGTTTCCTTATTCCTCGTGCGGGTATTGTAGTTTTGGAATGACCCTTGGTGGAAGATTTGTAGGTGTTGGTCGCCCGTACTGAGGGTCTAGGCAGATTGCGATTGTACTCGCTCAGTGTTTTGGCTGTGGACAATGAGGATCGTGTGATGTGCACCGGGACTGGAACTGTGAGAGTCATGGAAGGTAGGACATTAGCGGTCGGCTAGTTTTCGATATAGCGGTTGGTGTTAATGTGACATCACTTCTTTGCAGCCGTGTAGGTCTAGAAAGTTCCTGAGGAAACTTTACAATGCCATTGGTCACCTCCCAGAAACACATCTAGCCACATGGATGTAAGAGTGCTCTCTACACAAACATCCCACAGCACAGATGGAATACAAGCTGTCAGGAACGAGTATCCCTGATGATGCCACGTAGCACAACTGCTGCTGAGCTCTGGGCTATTTTTTTTTTTTTTTTTTTTTTTTTTTTTTTATACTCACATACAACTATATTCAAATTTAATGACAATATATACCTCCCAGATCAGTGGCACTGCCTATGGGCACCGCGCATTAGCCCAAATTATGGCCAAATATTTTTTATGGCTGACCTGGACCAACGCTTCCTCAGCTCTCGTCCATTCACGCCCCTTCTCTACTCTACGCTACAGTTGATAGACTATTCATACATTCTGGACCCATGGAAGGAGACTGCTGGAAAAATTCCACCACGATTTTCAAACTAGCTTCCACCCCACCATCAACCTCAGCCTGGACCAATCTAGCAACGGGAGGTCCAATTTTATGACACCCACGGCTGCAAATAATGTGATGGTTCACTATTAACACCACCTATATCCCCCCCCGAACAAGCCTACCCCGGCCGCTATGCCTACCATTCATGCCTCCAGCTTCCATCCCAGGCATCATTCACACCGATCCATTTTGTCCACAAGCCAAACACTGAGGTACAATCGCATCTTGCTCTTAACCCCTAGACAGATGACCACACCTTACAACATCTCCACCAAGCATTCTCAAAACGTTACAAATACCCGCACGAGGAAATAAGAAACAGATCAATAGAGCCCAGACGTGTACCCAGAAGCCTCCTGCTGCAAGACAAAACCAGAGAAGAGAAACCAACAGGTACTCCACTGAGCCATCACATTAATAGCCCCCAGCTAAACCCCTCCACACATTCATTCAGGGATCTCACCAGACCCATCCTGTGACAATGAATCCCACACGTTGCACAGGCCTTGACGGTTGGCAGGCCAATTTCTTTGCCCACAAGACAATCCTGCCACAACCTGAAATGTATTCTCACCAGCAAATGCACACCGCACCCATAGTAGCTCTAAGCTCAGGAACAATTTCCAATGCACCAAACCCCGATATGCCAACTCTGCCACATATCATTACACCGGCGACACCCATCCACAGGAACTAACCAGATCAGCCACACCATGCAACCGGTTCATTCACCTGCACGTCCACACCAATGTAATTATACGCCATCATATGCCAGCAATGCCCCTCTGCTATGTACATCGGTCCAAACTGGACAGTCTCTGTACGGCAAAAGGATAAAATGGACACCAAATCAGATATTAGGTAATGGCAATATACAAAAACACTGTAGGGAGCACTTCAACCTCCCTGGCGGCCACACTATAGCAGACCTTAAGGTGGCCGATCCTGCAGCAAAAAAACTTCAGGACCAGACTTCAAAGAGAAACTTGACTGAGCTTTTCAATTCATCTGCAAATCTTGACACCATCAGCTCGGGTTGCCACAAGAGACTGTGAATTGGCTTGCCAACCTACAGAACCAGTTTTCTCCTCCCTTGGTTTTCACACCTCAACTGCTAGAACAGGGCCTCATCCTCCCTGATTGAACTGACCTCGTTATCTCTAGCTTGCTTGCTAGCATATACATACCTGCCCCTGGAAATTTCCACTACATTCATCCGACGAAGTGGGTATTCACCCACGAAAGCTCATGCTCCAAAACGTCTGTTAGTCTATGAGGTGCCACAGGATTCTCTGCTGCTTTTACAGATTCAGACTAACACGGCTACCCCTCTGATGCTTTTCTTTAAGTACGTGTTTAGGTTCCATTGACTTCAGCGGTACCTATGCACATATTTAAATGTTTTACCAAATTGGGGCCTAATGGATAACCATTCCACACCACTTAGGGCTTCACTCTTTTCACTGTATTGCAGGATATGTCAACACTTTGATCTGGAGGTGTAAATTTCAGCTTGAGCACACATACTTGCACTAGCTGTAAGCTAAAAGTAGAGTGTAGCCACAGTGGTGCAAGCAATGGAAAGAGTTAGTTGCCCCAGGTACATAGGGTATGTACTTTGGGTGCTGGACCCTCCCAGTGCTAGTGCTACCATTCTAGTCTAAAAATAGAATGTATTTTTAGTCAAGTGCAGAGATACCCTAAAAAGAGAAAAGAAAAACTTCTTTTTATAGCGGCTCTAAGAGGAATTTGTGTAAAATTTATATTAGAGTGTTGACATGAGGCTTAAAAAAAACCAAAATTTTTTTGGTCTGGTTCACACATCAGACAGGTATGCGGAAGGTGAATTTACAGGAACGGCAGGGACCATTTACTCAGGTGTTGAATAGTTCCACTGACTTCAGCAGAGGCGATGTCACTTTATACCAGCTGAGGGGCCTCAGATATCTTAACTGAGGCTGGACAAAGATTCCTTGTTAAAATATGTGATGGTGTCATGCAACCCAATGCATACTTTTTTTAAAAAAAAGATCCCATATATACTTTGCATAATTTCTCCTCCGCTACTGAACACACATGCATTTAAATTAATTATTTCCCATGGATTATTTGTGGAATGATTGAAGATAGCTGGTGGGCCAGCTATGAAAGGGCTCACAATGGCCTCGATTCTCAAATTAAGCACAACAATGCATAGGAAGAGCCATGCGGATTTCAAAATGTATCACATGTATCAAAAGACAGATTTTAAACACTCTGTTCTAAACCCAAAGAACAGATGTGGAATTTTACAGCAAATTTCAAGCTGACTCTTTCCTGAACTCATTCCATTGTGCCTCTGGTACTGCATAGGGCTTAGAGAACAGTATGTGATACAGACCATACAATGATTAATAGTTACTGGTAAATCCATTGGGGGCAAGTTAAGGACAAAAGGAGCAATCTTAAATCTAAACTTCCTTGCCTTTGTGTGTTTGCCAGAACCTTAGGGCTAGATATTCAAAGCTCTGAGTGCTTGTCACTTGCCTAAAACCATTTTCTAGGCATACAGATTGATTTCCAGACTGCCAAAAAAAGATGTAAGCAAAGGACAAATTTCAAATGAGGGTGAAGAGAGGGTGGGGGAAATCCTATGACTCTGGATGCAAGCAGAATTTATTTTTCTAAAGCGCGTGTGCTTATGCAAAAGGAATTGTCTGGCAAACTGAGATGACTGAAACCCACAACTAAGTACATTGCAATCACTGTGTTGTTCCTTTGGAGGATTTACCCCATAGGAGATGCTAGGCAGCAATGATGGCCTCACTGAGGGGGACCAATGGATGTGTGTTAGCTTTAATTTGCCACTGCAATGCTGTAGGAACCCTGTTGGTGTAGGCAGCATGGGGCTGTTGCTAATCTCTTGGCACCATGCATCGCCCACTCTCCCAGCAGTCCTGCCCACAACTGGGCCTGTGCTGTCTAACTGCACATGGATTGGAGATTGTGAATGTTGTGCATCACTGTGACTTCCCTACAGAAATATTTTCTGCCATTTGAGCCCCGAATCCTGGTAGAAACCCAGGCTAGACCCTAGCCCATCCTGTTTAGTTGTTTATCATCAAGCTTAGTAAACATAACATTAATTTAGAAATACTATTCCATGTTGGGCTACTCAACTAATATTGGACATTCCACATGCAATTCCCTAAGACAAGATCAGGGTGAAGCATGAGAAATGTCATTCTAACATGTTTATGAATTCTGAATCATGATTCCGTCTGAATATTTTCTATGCTTTTTGTTTATCTTGCGTGGACATTCACGCCAAAATAGGGAATGGGCAGGCTAATGAATATTTAGTTAAGTTAGATATATTCAAGTTTGCAAGGCCCTATTAAATTCACCCTAGAATACCTAAGGAACTAGCTGAAGCAATCTTCAACCATTCAAACCAGTTTTCAGATATCTAAAGGGGTGTCATCAGGAGGAGGGAGAAAACTTGTTCACCTTAGCCTCTAATGATAGAACAAGAAGCAATGGGCTTAAACTGCAGCAAAGGAGATTTAGGTTGGACATTAGGAAAAAGTTCCTAATTGTCAGGGTAGTTAAACACTGGAATAAATTGCCTAGGGAGGTTGTGGAATCTTCATCTCTGGAGATATTTAAGAGTAGGTTAGATAAATGTCTATCAGGGATGGTCTTGACAGTATTTGGTCCTGCCATGAGGGCAGGGGACTGGACTCGATGACCTCTCGAGATCCCTTCCAGTCCTAGAGTCTATGAATCTATGAATCTATTAGCAACTACCTTAAAGAACTCATGGAGGATGGATGAATTCCCAGAGCACTAGAAAAGGGCAAACATAGTACCTAGTTTTTAACAAGGGGAATAAGAGGACCTGGAAAATTACAGACCATTCAGCCTAACTTCTATACCTGGAAGGATTCTGAAACAAATTATTAAACAATTTGTAAGCACCTAGAGGATAATAAGGAATAACCAAATGCCAAACCAGCCTAATTTTCTTCTTTGACAGGTTTCTGGCCTAATGGATAAGGGGAAACAGTAGATGTAATATATCTTTATTTTAGTAATGCTATTGACACGATCTCATATGACAGTCTCATAAGCAAACTAGGGAAATGTGGTCTAGATGAAATTACTATAAGGTCGGTGCGCAACTGGTTGAAAGATTGTGCCCAAAGAATAGTTTTCTATAGTTAACTGTCAGACTAGGAGGCCTTAGGTAGTGGGATACACAAGGATTAGTCCTGGGTCTGATACTATTCAATACTTTCATTAATGACTTGGATAAGGGAGTGCAGAGTTTGCTTATAAAATTTGCGTATGACACTCAAGTTGGGAGGGATTGCAAGCACTTTGGAAGACAGGATTAGATTTCAAAACAATCTTGACAAATTGGAGAAATGATCTATAATCCAAAAGATGAAATTCAGTAAAGTCAAATGTAAAGTACTATGCTTAGGAAGGAAAAATCAAATGCACAATTACAAAATGGGTAATAACTGGCTAGTTGGTGGTGCTGCTAAATAGGTTGTTCCAGGGGTTATAGTGGATCACAAGTTGAATGGGTCAACAATATGACGCAATTGCAAAAAAGGCTAATATCATTGTGGGGTGTACTAACAAGCATGTGGTATATAAGATGCAGAAGGTAATTGTCCTAGTCTACTTGGCACCGGTGGGGCCTCAGATGGAGTTGTGTGTCCAATACTGGGTGCCACTCTTTAGGACTGATGTGGACAAACTGGAGAGCAACCAGAGGAGAGCAACAAAAATGATAAATGGTTTAGAAAACCCGACCTATAAGGAAAGGTTAAAAAAAAGAACTAGGCATGTTTAGTCCTGAGAAAAAAAGAATGAGGGGGAGACCTGATAAGTCTTCATATATATTAAAGGCTGTTTTAAAGGAGGATGGTGAACAATTGTTCTCCATGTCCACTGAAGGTAAGACGAGAAGTACTGGTTTTAATCTGCAGCAAAGGAGATTTAGGTTAGATATTAGGAAAACCTTTCTAACTGTAAGGACAGTTAAGTTCTGGAATAGGCTTCCAAGGAGAGTTAGACAAATGTCAGGAATGGTTTAGGTTTACTTGGTCCTGTCTCAGCACAGGAAGCTGTATTAAGTGACCTCTTGAGGTCGCTTCTATGTGGTCTACTTCTGTTTTCAGTAAGGATTGGGGAGGAGAATTCATTCACGGGAGTAGTGGTATTTATGTGTGCACAAGCATATTTGCATTAGAAAAGGAGAGGAAAAACACATATCAGTAAGAGATCACTGCACGTATTTTTCAATAGTGCTGTTACTCACTGCCACTACCATAACAATTTAAAAGCAGCTGGGGCATCCCAAGGATCCTAGCACTGGGACAAGGGATGTACACATTCTTTCAGAAGAGCAAGAAATCACAGCTCAAACCAACTTCTCCTATTTCTGTCCCCTGCCCGCCATCACTGTCACCTATATTTTCTCCAGACTAAGCCTCAGCCATCTCATTCTCCTCTAAATTCTTAATACATTATAATTTATAAATTAAAATACGCAACCTGTGGATTTGTAGCATAGTGGTCTGACCACAGGACTGAAAGGGAGTAAGGTACCAAATCCCATTAAATATCAGTGTGCTTTAGCTGCCTAAGTTTATTATGGTCTGTGTTGGGGTCTGCTCCCCACACTGGCATTGCAAGATCTGAATTAGGTCAGGTAGACCCACTCAACTAATTAGGCTGCAAAGAGGGAAGCTTTCATCTAGAGGCAGCTAATTAGAGAGAAGCTCACCTGTGAGTGACAGGCAGGGCTTCTACAAAGGACAAGAAATTGGAAGCAGAGGGGGCTTCCAGAAAGGAGTTGCCTAAAGTTACTCCCTGGGAGGAGGGAATGATGAGAAGGGCAAAAGCAGAGGAGTGGGGAAAGCCAGGAGGTAAGGAAGTCCCTCTGGGAAAGGTAGCAAGGTTCAGGGAATGGACCTTAGCTGCTGTGTAGAGGATCCTTGAGCTGGAACCCAGAGTAGAGGGTAGACCCAAGTTCCCTTGCCAGCCACTGTGGGAATGTAACTGTGAGGCACTGCTAGCATGCAGGAACTTTGATATCCTTCCTTCCCCTGAGAAGGGGAGAGCACAATAGTGACCTGACTTGAGGGCTGAGTCATGAAAATGACACTGTGCTTCCTGGAGCAAGAGAGGGACTGCAGAGGAGAAACTGATGTGGTGTATCCACTGGAAGGAGTGTTGGCCTGACTGAGTTAATCCCCAGAATCACCAGGAGCTATTGTCATCCAGTGGTTTGTAGAGGTCCTCCCACCTTGACTTCCATCATAGGGTCCTTTAAAAATCCCAATCTATACATATGATGTATTATTATATAGTGCAAATACAATCTAAAAAACACACAGAAAGGGATTCCTTAGCTGTATTTTTGGCCTCTGTAAAGATCTATGAATATCAGATGTGGGACTAAACTGCCCGTTAAAAATGAATGAAGACTCCCCCAAAATATAGGCATAACTGATTTATCAAGTTTGGAAGATTGTCATCATTCACTTTGGAAATTTGACCATTCTTTTCAAATAAAAAGTTGTATATTCTCAAATATATACTAGTCATAACTGTCCCATCATTTTTTTTAGAATATTTAATCCTTAATGTTTATGCTAGCATTGTTATTTAGTTTGGTTTCTTTTTAATATTTTAAATGAGATTTCTCACGTAATTAACATGATTAATAGGAATGGCTTTTTTTCTGACCTTTTTGGTATTGCAACTTATATTATAACTATACATGATACAATACATATGTAGTAAAATGATGATACTTTTTCACAAGGTGTGTGATTACGTCTGTGAATGAGTGTAAACATCTCAATATGTGTGTGTGTGTGTCTTATTTTGGCTCTGACCCTGCAATTGGATCTGCATGGGTGGACTCCAGAACCCATGGAGTCCCACTGAACTCAGTTAGGCTCCTCCCAGGCGATCGAGGACTGGGGCCTTGAACAATAAATATATTACATGATCTAGTGTGTTGTGACAGGTGGCCCACAATAAGCAAAATTTGGAATGGCATCCCAAAGTTTGCTGAATCTCTCCATTACACTTCAGGATGATGACACACACATGCTACATGTAGACCAGAGAATGGAGAAAGAGGAGCATTGTAAGATGGGTGTAGCATCTTGAAAGGAGAACCCTTACTGGCCTCAGCATTGCTGTTTCTTACCAGGAGAAACCCGCAGCTGAGTACAAAATACCACTCACTGACACCAATGTTTTCCAAAGGACATTGTCATCTGGTATCTTTCATTATTTTTCCTCATGGCATGTTTGCCAGTGGAAATGTCGTACAGAGTTTATATAACAAAAGCAAGTGACTTTGCTGAAACTAAGTGAGGTCTTTTCAAGGCTCTGCCTCAGTTCCAACAACCCTTACTAGCTATGGGGGCCAGCTAGTTTAGGTGCCTGGTAGCAAGATACTCACTTGCTTTCCACCTGTACTTTGATATATTGGACCAGATCCTCTGCTGACAAGCATAACTGCACTTAAGTCAATGGAGTAAAGCACCGAAGCTTTTCTAAACTAACACAATCCATTTCCATTTGTCAATACCAATTCTCTTATGGGTGCCTTACTCAAACATTGTATAATCTCACAGGCAGAAAAGTTGCTGTAGTTTTATAATATCTGTGTAATACCTGACTAATTACTCATTATCTGAGTAATAAAGAATTCATTAAACATAGCGTCTGCTCTTCCTTTGCACATAGACCTCCCAGCAGTTTAGGTTATGCATAATCATTCTAAGTACATAAGGGATAGTACTAAGGTTATCTATTGCTCTTTTATAGCTAAAATTGTTCTTTTGTTTTCCTTCACTACATTGCTAAGATAACGAGGAAACAATATATTACCCTAATTACATGTTGTTTATTAAGCAGGACGCAAATAAGTCATTCAAAGACAAATCCCTGTAGTTATTCATAACTGCTTTAGATGACAAAGACACAGTAAACCAAGCAATCTTTCTTTATATACTCTTTGTGCTAATGAACAATAACAGGCTTTGCTGAAATAATGGCTTCAGTTTTGAGTTGTAGGAAATGTTATGCAGGCGATATTTATCAAGGACATTTTATTTCCTTCATTTCTTTTGCCTGCACTTGAGGAAATTGGGTAGGTGGTGAAAACCAATGACTAGGAGGGTTTTAATAAACAATGCAAAATAATTTATGGGTTTATAAAGCAATGCGCATAGAATATGTGTGACAGTTTTGCTCCTGAAAAATGGACGGAGACGAAGATGCTCTTAATTATTTTTTATAATCCGTATCTTTGGAAAATCCCATGCTCTGGAGATGGGAATTCCCTTCTTTGTGTCACTAAGAGAACATTGCAACTAAATAGCAGCTGGATGAAAACATTTCCATTTCACTTCATTCATCATCTCTCATCACTTGGAACTAATGAATGGTGAACAGTGCACAAAATGAATTTGAATATGAAACGACAGAACACAAAAGAAAATAGAGACTTTTAGAAGGAAAGAAGGCCCCTTTGAGGTGCCCTCATATCCTTCAATTGCTTTTCATCTAGATTTTCATGCAGATATTCATCCTATTCTTTTTTAAAACTTCCTGTTCTGGTTGTGAACTGCTATCCTAGATCGGAGGATTTGATCCATGTTGTCTAATATGGAACTTTACCAAGCAGTAGATGCTTCAAAGAAAGATAACATCACCTACCATGACTCTTTGTGTATCTTCTTAAATGTATAATATGGTTATGTCAACTGGAAGATTTCTTACTGACCTTCTTATAGCAGGCCAGGAACACATCAGAAGAACTGATTCTTCCATCCCTATTTTAACTCCTCTTTAAGCACCTCACAAAGATCAAATTAAGTTAATTAATTAAATATATATATTTTTTAAAAGAGAGCCTAACTCTATAAACTCTATTAGAAGGATAAATCTTTCTAAATTTTCGCCTTTCTTCTACATCTCTAGCACAACAGCTTGTTTCCTTTTGTCACAAGATGTGCTCTGTTGCTTGAGCCCTAAATTGAGCAAACCAAATTAACTTATAGTACTAATTGTTTAGTTGTGTCTTAATTCATCTAGAAATTCACGCTCATTTCTGTAATTTCCCTCATGTTTGTTCTTAATGAAAATGCCAAATTTGGATCTTTTTATATTAACCTCACCCATTGGAGAGTCCTTATGGGAAAAGTCACAGCATGATTGGAAAAAGGCTAATGTGGTCACATGGCTGGAAAAAGGCTAATGTAGTGCCCATCTTTAAAAAAGGGAAGGAGGAGGATCCGGGGAACTACAGGCCAGACAGCCTCATCTCAGTCCCTGGAAAAATCATGGAGCAGGTCCTCAAGGAATTAATTTTGAAGCACTTTGAGGAGAGGAAAGTGATCAGAAACAGTCAGCATGGATTCACCAAGGGCAAGTCATGCCTGACTAACCTAATTGCCTCCTTCTTATGATGAGATACTGGCTCTGTGATGAGGGGAAAGCAGTGGACATGTTATTCCTTGACTTTTAGCAAGCTTCTGATCAGTCTCCACAATTCTTGCCAGCAAGTTTAAAGTAGTATGAGCTGGATGAATGGACTTAGTGGATAAAGCGGCGAGATCATCAGCTCAAGAGTAGTGATCAATAGCTCCATGTCTTAGTTGCAGTTGGTATCAAACGGAGTGTCCCAAGGGTAAGTCCTGGGCCGGTTTTGTTCAATATCTTCATTAATGATCTGGAGGATGCGTGGATGCACCCTCAGCAAGTTTGCAAGATACACTAAATTGGGAGTGGTAGAATACACTGGAGGGTAGGGATGGATACAGAGGGACCTAGACAAATTAGGGTGGCCAAAGAAATCTGATGAGGTCAAACAGGACAAGTGCAGAGGTCCTTCACTTAGATGGGAAGATTCCATGCATTGCTACAGACTAGGGACTGAGTGCTAGGAGCAGTCTGAGATCTTCCAGAACAAGAAAGGACCTGGGGTTACAGCTGACGAGATGTGGATATGAGTCAACAGTGTGCCTTGTTGCCAAGAAGGCTAACAGCATTTGGGCTGTGTTTCAGTAGGAGCATTGCCAGTAGATCGAGGACATGATCATTCCCCTCTATTCGAATTGGTGAGGCCTCATCTAGAGTATTGTGTCCAGTTTTGGGCCCCCACACTACAAGAAGGATGTCAAAAAATTGGAAAGTACAGTGGGGGCAGCCAAATGATTAGGGGCTAGAAACATGACTTATGAGGAGAAGCTGAGGAATTTGGATTATTTGGTCTGCAGAAGAGAAGAATGAGGGGGATTTGATAGCTGCTTTCAACTACCTGAAAGGGAATTCCAAGAGGATGGATCTAGACTGTCTCAGTGGTAGCAGATAGACAGAACAAGGAGTAATGGTCTCAAGTGCAATGGGGAGGTTAGGTTGGAATTAGGAAAAACTTTTTCATCAGCGAGGTTGGTGAAGCACTGGAATGGGTTACCTATGGAGGTGGTGGAATCTCCTTCCTTAGGAGTTTTTAAGGTCAGGCTTGACAAAGCCCTGGCTGGGATGATTCAGTTGGGGACTGGTCCTGCTTTGAGCAGGGGGTTGGACTAGATGACCTCCTGAGGTCCCTTCCAATACTGATGTTCTATGATTCATGTGAAATTTCCATGAGATCCCTAACTAGGGGCCAGCAGATAGGTTGCATGTCTACTGCATCTGTAATTATTTTTCAGTCAAGAGGCAGGAGATCACAGGCTTGGATTGGCAGTGGAGAAGGAAAGGCCATGGCTGGTATTTGACATGTGAAGTCAAGGACCTAGAGCTGGGGGAAAGGGGAAGACAAGGCAAAATGGATGGAGAAAGGAAAGGTGAGTTAAATATAACCAGTCTAAATCTCATAAGATGCAATTTAATTCTGAGAATACAGGTAAAGTATTCTCATCTTGATGAAAGCCATGCTTCCAAAATTGCTGAAGTAAAGTGAAGATATGCCTTATACAGATCATTTTAATATGCCACTGGTCAACTCCAAAAACCCTCTGTTTTCAGTATTCAAGACAGTATTTTTATTTCTTTAGTCAATCATTATGGATGAGCTACATTTTGACATGGTCTAAAAAAATCCCCACGTGTAATAATCAGCTTATTGTATATATTTTGACATAGCAATAATTGTCCTCTTAGCACCGTAGCACTATGAAAAAAAATAGTTCTCAGTTCTGATAATCCTGATCTGAAAACAATGAAAGCAAAATATTTCAGTTAAGCCTCTAACTGACAAGCTACAAAGTTCCTAACTCTTTTCGTTTACATCTTCAGAACATTTTCTTGTTCACCTACTCTGATGCTTGGTATAATGCTTCCTTTCATAAGAGGTTAAATTGATCTTTCTTACTTGTGGAATTTTGGGTAGCCTATAATCAGATACTCAGAAACTGTGGTGATGAGGACCATAAAAATCCATCATCAGTCTGCTTTCTTTTTCCTCTACTATTAATTATTAGAAGAAATTGTGGTCTGTCCAGTTGGGCTGATGCATGTGTGAAAAAAGTATGAACCAGGCTAATGAACTTTAGATGGCCAGTCATCTGTACTAAATCCTATACTATATACTTAATAATCATTAGTTGATCATTTGAATGGCATCCTAGAAAAAGCTCTCTGAGTCTATATCATTAATGCCCTGAACTTCCTACTAGTTATGATGGAGGCCAGGCAGCTGCCATCTAAACTTCCCTACATGTTTCCTTGTAGATGATAACAATGGACCAGCTGTAGGAAAAAGAAGAGGAAGATCTTAATGCCTAGGAAAGGTTCATTCACCTCTGGTCATGGAGAAAATGTCAATGTCCAGGACAGGACTAGATCATTGGCATAGCTCTCTGGAAGCTCACATTGTAATAAACAGGATTGAAGACAGGGCATTCTGGTATCCAGAACTGTGGGTGATTAAAGTGTGTGAATATAAAGATTTACTCCTGGCTCCACAAACAGAATGAAATAAAAATTGTTAATATATGTGACAAAGCACATTAACTGTGACAAAATGCACACACATGTACTAAACCCATATGAAATTTTTGTAGCTGTTGAATGAACAGTCAGAAAAGGGCTACACTTGATGCATTCCTTAGCTCACAAGTACACCATTATTAACTTGTTTCCTGTGGAATGCCATACAAGAGGTCTGCACCGCCACATACATAGTACATCTCCTTTGAAGCAATAAACAAACAATACTGACAAATGCTGCCATCACATATTTGGTATAATGAGCTTCAGAAGAAAGTACTGAGTTAGATTTCTATCACTGTAATACTGGGGTAGCACCAGTGATTTATTCTAGATTAATAACAGATTTAACCCCTGGCCCGGAGATTAGAATCTGGCCTTGTGAGTTTCATGGGCAATTTCTGGCTCAGCAAAATTCACAAAAGAGCATGAAAGTGCTGTGGAAACTGCTGCAGCTTAGCCAAACAATATATAAAATCTCAGCTCAGGTGATGTGTCCTGCAAACTGGGGTAGGGACAAAAAGTAGAAACTGCCATCTGGAATTAGAACCATAAAAATTCCTCTCACATCTGACTTTCATTTGGTCTCCTAAATAATAAGTAACATCCCCAGTTAAAGCTGAACAGGAATAAGGCTCTTAAACAGGACAAGTACTCTCCTCTAGATTTGACTTTGCCAGGACATCGTGTTGGTGCAAGAAATTCTTATTCAAAAGAATTGCTGTTCACCCTTCTATGTGAGTCAGTCTCATTCCCTCCTGCATTTTTGTTCAGTCATGAACTGCATGAATATGTAACCAAGGGCCATATTTCTGCAAAAATGGTCCCAAAAATTTTCAGAAGAATAAGTGCAGAGATCTTTCCATGATTATGTAACTTAGTACAAAACAAAGTTTCAGCTGTGTAGGCTCTATCCCACATTCATCTCAGGAAGAGAGAGAGCATTTGCTGCAACTATTGGAGGGCATTTACATTAATGATTTTATGCAAGGTAACCTGCTGGAGTTCCCCACCTGCTCCAAGAAAAGGGTGCATATATTTTGTATAAGTTAAAGCATTCTTTCCTGGGTTTGGTTTTATTTCCAGTAGTAATTCACAAAACGTGACCCAATCTGTATTATTCACATGCATTTCAAAATATAGACTCTAAATAGAATATTGTGTTTTTTTAGGGCAATATTTTGAGTTCCTTTTATAAGCTTTCCTTGTCTTACGTCTTAAACGCAGCACAAGAAACCAACAGGACCAGTTGGACATCAGTATGTTACAAAATGACATAAGTGTTTCACCTCTCTGTCTTTCCTTGAAAGACCACTTTTCCCATTTATGATTTCAGCCAAAGAAGCTTAGTAGATCCTGTTGCCTCTGCTGATAATGGTGCTGCAACTTTAAAGCTATGTAGCTATGGATTCTGGAGTATTCTCTGTGGAGTAAGCAGCATAGATTAAGAGTACACCATTTTTTTACAGTTGCAGAGCTGAAAAGCAGCCAGACTTGCTAGAAAAAAATCCCATTTTAATCAAAAAGTATGCCCTCCGCCCAATATCCGAAACTGGGTTTAAAATAAAACAATCAAAAAATCACACATTTTTTGCTTTTCAATTACCAAAATTTTTTTTAATGAAAATATGAATAATTTTGAAGAATTTTTTTAAAAAATTTTTGTTTATTATTATTTTTGGTGTGGAATTTTTTCTCCAACCATCTCTGGTTTAAAAGAAGGGCAGGGGAACTGGAAAAAAGCCAAATAAATGATATCAAAGAAATCTCTCTTTTCCCCCATGTCCTTTATTCCCTTGGGGTATGTCCAGACTACCCTCTGTATCGACAGGCAGCGATCGATTTATCGGGGATCCATGTATCGCGTCTCATCTAGACGTGATAGATCGATCCCCGAATGTGCTCTTGTCGACTCTGGAACTCCACCAGAGTGAGTGGCGGTAGAGGAGTCGACTGGGGAGCCGCGGCCGTCCATCCCGCGCCATGAGGACAGGAGGTAAGTCAAAATAAGATACGTAAGCTTCAGCTTCAGCTTCAGTATTCCCGTAGCTGAAGTTGCGTATCTTGCATTGACCCCCCCCACAGTGTAGACCAGGCCCAAGATAGTGGCGGTTCCTCAGAAGATGAGTCAAGTTCAAAGGTGAGCCTACTACAAGCTGATGTAATTCACACTCCTTATCACTCACTGACCATGCTGTCCCAACTTAGATTCCTTCATATTCAGTTACTTATATAGATTCACATCTAATTACCAATGAGTAGCTTGTGTCCCTTACACTGAAGTCTGAGTTGTATTACACTTGCTGATGGGCCATGTTAGATAGCTGCATCACTTCCAGAGTGCCCCCTCATGGCCTGGGGTGACTCTGCAGCAGGTCTGCCTCAATTTCCCTTCTCAATCTGCTTTGGCAGCTGCAATGCCTTGCTGTTGTGATTTGGCCTGGCAGCTAAATCTTTCAATAAAAACCCACCCTTTCCTGGAGTATCCAAGTCTAAAAATAAACCCAGAATAAAGGCTCTTCTGCCCATTAGCCAGCTGGACCCAGTTCCTTCAATCTAAGGGTCTGTTTTCTCTGGCTTTCTGACAAAGGAGTCTCTCAGTCCTCCTCCTCAGGGCTGTGCTAATTTGAGTCAACTGAAGCCTTAGATTAAGAAAAAAGCAGCGATCTGAAAGAAACTAGTCTTATTCCTCTCTGGTTTGGGAGAGGTCAGCAGCCATTCTTCCCTTACTGCTGTCTCCCCACTTATGAGGGAAGAGGCAGATTTTAAACCATTCTCTTTCCCAGAACTCATACTGGTTGGCTGCGGGAGAGGAGAGCCTTGCCTCACCCTGAAACACAAGGTACCTGGTCCTGGGCCTTTAAAGAAATAGTCACCTTGAAACATCCAAACACTATCTTCCTGGGATCACTTCCTCTCTCCCAGCTCCTGCCTCTAACATTTCATAGGCTTTTGTTTCTTCAAAAATTCCTGGGATGGTATAGCTTGAGCCTCTAGATTTTTCCCTCTGCCTTTAAAAGATGAGTAAACCCTGTTACAGAGTAGAAGCAAGAAAAACATGCAATGAACAACCTTTAATGATCATTTCATTCTAAAAAGGAATACAAAACATAAGCTGGCATATTTTTATCAAATGGTGCAAATGTCATGATGATACCTATGGGATTACCCACAGTCTTTGAAAAACAATAGCACTGGATGGCAGCTAGTGACTATTTTTCTGAGGTTGCTAGAAATTCTGGCACAAGTCAACAGGTGTAGAAAACTAAAAAAAAAAAAAAAGACATTTTGTTTGGTATTTGCAGAAGAAAGTCATTGACACTTTGTCAGCCCTGAATATGAAGTTTTTTGGATATGGTATAATTTCAAACATATTATTTCCAGCTTCTGTCTCACACTTGGGAATGGAACGGTTGAGAAAGCAATACAAATTGCTAACAGAATTCTACAACAAGAGGACCACATTTGCAGTTCTGAGCTGTAGCGCAGCCTCCGTAGTTATCAGAGTAAGCCCAGGTCAGTTGCTTATGGCTAAGCAGATCAGAACAACCCTGCTAATCAGAGAAAATCTTCATCTTAACTGTCACTGCTTGCAAGGTGTGAGGCCAAGAGATGGGAAATCTAACAGATTGCAGGTTCTCTGCTTTAACTGCCAGAATGCAGCTCAAAACTTACTCAAGCTTAACTAGGAAACCCAGTCCTTATAAAATGGTCTGAGGAAAATATTGGACACCACCAGCAATTGTCATTGGACATAGGTGCACCACAAGATCATATATAGTTGAGGTTGATTAAAGTAATTGATATTGAAGAAACAGCAGCATATATTCAACCAATTTAAACCATTTGTATTGCCATGTTACTCTAGTAGCACTGATACTCATACCAGAGTCTTTACTGAAGAGACATAATTCTTCTGAGAAGAGTCCTAAATCTGGTGAAGAGGTGTCTGCACCTTTGAGATTTAATAACCCATATCAATATCCTGGATACAAATCTCCTCAGGGTCAGAAGATGGCTAGATCTGGATTAGTGGTGAAACAGGTGACTCATTTGGCTCTAGAATGTATTGTTAAATAGTAATTCTTGTGGAGGATTGTTTAAAGAGAGAAAAAGGAAGAATGGGTGGGGATAAAATGTGATGTGATGTTTACTGTTTCTCTAGAACTTGTCTACACATAAAAGTTGTACTGCTTTAATTATATCGGTGGTATAGTTAAAGAGTTACAACCTCCTAATGTGGACACAGTTCCACCACTTATACCACTATAAATGCTTATATGGGAAGGGAGAAAAGCCATATCGATATGACTGCATCCACACTAGAAGCAGTATCAGATAGCACTGTGATTTACAGATAGTTAACTGCTATAATTAATTATCAGTACAAAAATCAATGCCAAAAACTGTAGCAGGAAGCCATTGAAGAGGGGTTGGGGACAGTTCTAGTCAGATGCTCTACAGTGAACAAGAGACAGAATTTACTTTAAGAATAACACTACTTGCCTTATCCTAAAAAAAGTTCCCTGTTCAGTGTTAAGGCCTGGTTGACATGCAATTTTTTTTTACCAGTGTAACTGTCAGACAAGGTGTGATTTGTTACCAATGCAATTGTAACAGTACAACCCCTAGTGTCAATGCACTTATATATTGGTGTAGCTTTATTCCTCTTCCTGCACATAAGCAGTAAGTTATACTAGTATAATCACATTTATACTGGTATAACTGCATCCACACTAGGGAGGTTGTACCACTTTAACTGTACAGGTACAATTTACAACTCGTGTGTTTAGATAGACTCATTTTCTTAAGGCTTTTCTGTGATTCTTTACACTGTTGCATGACAGTCAGTAAATCTGTCTTCACTGAGCGCTGGCAAGTGCAGTTAGGCTGACAATGGTAAAGAAGAGCAACCCTGAACACAAGATGGAAATATCACTTCGCAAAGCCACTGGGAAATTCAGAATTGCTCCAAGTTTTAAAACAAGCAGATCTGCCATCACTGACTTAGGTAAGATTCCAGCTAAGGGGCTTACATGAGGCAAGTGGGTCAGAGAGGCAAACAGGAAAGAATGAAGAGGGCACTGCAAGGGCTGAGAAACATGACAGTACTTGGAGTGCCTGTTTTTGAAACGTTGGAGAGAGTGGAAAATGGGGGCCAATTTGGGGAAGGAGAATGGTTCAAATCCTCAGACATTACTTTTAAGTGCTTTTAGGCCTCTTATGCTTCTATGAAACTTAGAGAAGAAAGAGAACAAATTAAGCACTAAACAACACTTCAGAACAGGTTTTTATTAGTAGTACTAACCATCTGAAAAAAGGACAAAGAGGGAGCAATAGTGATTACAAGCCAATTCAGCGTTTCTTATTGTTTTTCTTCCACTATGAACAGCAGAGAGGAGAGCGTGGATGTGATTGACTGAACCTCTAAGCAGCTACTTCTGCTGAATGTGCAGTTTAACTTTACTTAGTGCAGGAGGGAAGGGGATAGACATTGAAACTTAGCTTGCTGCTGTTTTCCCCATCTAGACTGATTGTTAATGACTGTGACTATGGTACACTTCCGAGATTTTCTCTCCCTCCCCCCCCCCCCCCCCCCCCCGGTCTGGTCAGTCAAGGAGAGAAGAGGAATACTTGGATTCTGAGCACAGAATGAAAATAAATAAATAAATTTAAAAAAATAAAAGGAAAGAAAGCAGCAGAATTTCAAAGTTCTTCCCCCTAGCAGAAGATTTTATGTTATTTTATTGTAAATGAAAAGCAAGACTTTTGTCAGAGCAGAGCAAATAGAGAGCAGTAGCTCAAAGTGTTCTTTTCTTCTTTTACTTGGAGATATATTTAGTTTTGCTTAATTGTGAAGATTTGAAAATATATTTAAAAGGCTGTTTTATTCTACCTTTGTGTTTAGGATAACGTCTTCTTTTTCTCTGCATTATACACACACAGTTATCCAGTATCAGTTAAGAGAACAAAGGAACATTGGCACCAAAAAAGTAAGCAGACACTTATGGCACAAATATGGAAATTAATCTCATTCTTAAGGAGTCTCTGGGTAGAATTAAGAGATTTAGAACCAACCCTACATGCTTTGTGTACAGGAGATTCTCACTGAATCCAACATATGCAAAGATTGCAAGATCTGGCTCTCGCTATGACCATTTTGGATATTAGGTAAAATGCTAAATATAGGGACTGATCCTTCAACATGGTTTAAGCAGCCTCAACTCCTCCTAACTTTAATGGGAGGTGAAAGTGCACAGTAACTTAAAGGATCAGGCCAACAGTGTATGATGTTGGGAAAAACAACATAACTTTAGAAGAGCAATTGTTGTCAATTCAATTTTTTTCTTGGATATTAAATTTCATCCCTGTCTTTGACACATCCTGTTGCTTATGTCAATGATGATGAACAAAATATCTTAGGCTAATTCTGAACTGGTTTAAAAAAGGTATAGTAATCCTATTTTGATAAGTATTGGGGGGGGTGGATGAGAAAGAGAGAGAGATGCTCATTAAACTAAAATATTGACATAAGATAATGTTGGTTTGGTGCTAAGTAAAACTAGTCAAAGAGTAGGGACTTCATGAAATTCAAATTTTTTTCACCAACTCTAGTGCTGAGTAAGCGTCCACATGCACAGTAGACCTACTAATGTACTTCAAATCCTGACATATTGTGACCCTGCTGTTCCATTCCCATGTCTCTACAAGGCAGATACTACTTTCATATATGGCAAATTATATGGTGTTTTTTGATCTAGGAAAATGTTCACAAGAGACTAGAATCCCTTTAGACTCAACGAGCTGCAGATCAGCCCCCAGGCTGAGCTCAATGAATTTATTTCTTGTGTATTTTAAATAAGGATGTGAACCTAGCTGCCCAGGGGTGAAAGACTATTACAATAACCAACTGTGTCACCTAATCTCCAGTGTTTTTCAATCTATATTTTAATCTGCCATAAAGTTTCTTCTAACTTTAAATTTTTCTGTTGGTTGTTGAATTAAGCATAACTGGGGACCCAGGCTCGATAAACATTAAAGGCTCTGAGGAAGCAGTCGGGAGGGAAGGTGAAAGCAAATTGCTTGTCAGGTCAGTTTTCTCAAGTTTACACAGTTCTACAGAGATGCGACTCTTAGGTTCATGACAAATGCTTTGGAAGAATGTGTCACTTCAGGCCCTCCATACATTGTTTCTCCCTTCCTGTCATACTGAGCATTCTCTGAAGAACTCTTAAAGCGTTTGTGCTGTAGAATGCTTGATAGCATTCCCAGACAGCCTTTGCAGAGTAGCAACTGGAGGCCACCAATCTTGTTTCAAGAAGCACTTTACCAACTCTTAAAGATTTCAGTTTTAAGTTTTTGAACTCAATCATTAAGGTTCCTTCTGGCTTTTGGGGGGGGAAAGAGTTACAACAAGAAAATAAATACTCAATTATTTTTGCACATGAATATTTTGAACTCATTTGTACCAGCAACTTCCAATGTGGCATCACTGACAGTGACCCTTATGAAACAAACATTCTTATTTGCCAAATAAGAATGCTTGAAAAAAATACCATTCAAGTAACAATGGAGGGCACAGAACTGACAGTAAAGAACCAACAATCCTGACATGTGTCTCATTTAGAAACGTTTAAATTTGAAAGGGTATCCAGGGGAAATATGAAAAATAATGTCTTTAGGTGATTTCAGAAAATTCAGTCAAACAGAGGTACAGATCACTTGGATCAGACCAGTTATTAAACTGCAGTCTAGTATAAACAATCAGAAAAGCAGCTTTCTTGCTTAGGGCTGAATTCAACACAAAAATATGCCCATCCCTCTGCACTGTGGTAGCTCATATGGAAGTCAGCTATATCCTTTGTTGAACTGACTCCAAAGAGAGAGAAATTCATCAAGATCATTTGTCATATTAGGTCTGGACATAAATATTAGACACCAGGTTTTTATTTTACGTTTATATAGAAATTGAGGCGGGGGCTTCCAAAAAGTTTTGTAACATAAATGTAAAATCCTGGGCCCCACTTGTTCTGGACTGGCTTGTAAATTATCTGAAGATGTTGCTCTTGCAGCAGGTGACTATTAAAATTTATGCCCTTCCAAAGAGCCCAGTTAAAAAAAATCAGAATTGTTACTGTGACGCTAACAGACCAGGTGACCTCAGCCTCCCTAATCGCTGACAGCATAACTTTTTAACAATGTCTAATATTGGTAAAATAGATATTAGAGTTATAAGAATGTGTTTAGACTTTATGAAATGCTTGTAGAATGCTGCACGTATTAATCTGTATCCTAGGGTTGCCAACTTTGTAATATTTAAAAACCAGACACTGCAGCAGAAGTGCTGGAACCTCCTCACCTCTGCCCCCCCAAGAGCTCTACTCTGCCTCTTCCCCTGAAGCCCTGTTCACTCCTCTTCCCGCCCTTTCTCCTATTATTCACTGCTTTTCCCCTCTTCCCTCCACTCCTGTCCAGGTTGGGAGGAACTCTCCTGAGGAGCTGGGCCTGGGAACTGCAGCCACCTGATGCAAGTAGGAAGTGGCCCAGGCTGAGTAGGGGCTGGCCCAGGGGATGACGTGGTGTCTTTAATTTTGCCACACCATATTACACTACAACTATACCATTTACAAATATTTCCATCTCTGGGTTTTTGCATTAATATACCTAGACCAACATTTTTACAATCATATTTTTTCTTGCATTTTAAATCAAGAATGTCCCCAGATGCTTCTTCAAATTATTCTTGGATATTATCCATATTTAGAATGAAGGATATACTTATTAATATTTTCAAAAATATGAGATTTATTTATTTATTGCATTTATTCTACAAGGATTCACTTGAACAAAGGACAAATTTAAAAGGAAAGGTAGTAGACACATGGATTCCCCAGCCCCTCCAGTATGCTTATTTTATCAAGGATTACCAAAATTGTCTTCTCCTCGAGGCGGCTCTCGCTTACCCCAAGGCCTCCTCCAGAATCCAGTAGGTATAAAGTCGGTGCACAGCCACTTAAATGCCTAGGTATGCCAACATCAGCTAATGTGCAGCCCAGAATTGGGGCCCTAAAACATATCTTTTGCTCCAGCTCTCTAAATTGTTTCTTTACACAAATCTGACTCCCTCTTATCTTAATTTTAAACTTCAGAAAGCCACATTTACAGGCAACAAAAGGAATTGACTAATAAATTTAATTTTTGCATGAGTTCCAAGGGATATTATTTTAGTAGATTAGAATTACGTTGTAGTTTAGAGAACCATTTTGCTGGGACCTTCAGATCCTTTAAGGGCACATGATTTATAGATCACCTTCAAATTTAATACTAAACAGTTTTAATTCACATTTGGCATTAAATTATAAATATAGGACAAGTACATTTGCAGTTCACTAAATCCAGAAGTTGTACATAACAATCAAAGGTTAGGAATTACTCGTTGACCTTTTACTGACTATCAGTAAGTACTTTGTGAATAAGTAGTGTATCTTACTTTGGCTTTTTCATGAGACTGGAGACTCTAATAAACAGTTCCATTTTATTTCATTCTATGCACCAGTGGCCAACATATTAGCTGACTTGATCCTCAGTTTTGGTTTTCATTAAGTTTTTACATCTCACAACCAGGGCTGGATTAACTCTCCTGTGGGCCCGGAGCTATTAGATTTTGTAGGGCCCCAGTATACAAGTCTTTTTCCTGGGAGGGAGTTTGTTGCAGGAGGTCGCTGGGGCAGGGGATTGGAGTGCAGGAGAGGTGTGGGGTCTGGGAGGGAGATTGGGTGCAGGAGGGGGATTCTGATCTGGGGCAGAGGGTTGGGGTGGAGAGGGAGTGCAAGGTGCAGGCTCCAGCTGAGAGGCACTTACCACAGGTGGCTCCCAGCTGGTGACACAGCAGGGCTCAGGCAGGCTCCTACGAAGTGGCTAGCTCCTAGCATGTCTCTGCAGCCCCTAGGGGGATGGAGACAGCTTGTCTCCGTGCACTGCCCATGCCTGCAAGTGCCACCCCCGTAGCTCCCTTTGGCCGGTTTCTGGCCAATGGGAGCTGTGATGATAGTGCTGGGGGCAGGGGCAGTACAGGGAGCCGCCTGCCCCCCGCCAGGGGCCACAGAGATGAGTTAGCAGCCAGCCTCTTCCGGAAGTGGCATGGGGCCATGGCTGGCAGTCTGCCTGCGCACCCTGCTGCGCTGTGGGACTTTTAGCGGCCTGGAATTGGAGACTGCTGCCTGTGATTTATTTTTGCGGGTCCCTCCTTGAGCTAGTGCCCTGGGCTGCAGCCCCTAAAGCCGCTGCTTTAATCCAGTCCTGCTCACAACATGGGCAAATGCAGCAGAAAATATCTACTACATTTCGGCCAAAGGGAAATGTAGCAGATATTCTCTTGGCAAGAGAAAAGATAGAAGCTGACTAGCTCTGAAATGGCATATTCACTCCATTTTCTATTTGCAGTTTTAACACGTGCCACTGCTTTTTAACTGCTGCAAAGTTCCTTCACCATCAGGCATATCACAAACTATAGCAATAAGTGCTGTAGCAATCACCTATGTAGACTGTCTCCAGGTCTTCTGAAAGCAAGAAGTCATGAGTCGGGGGATGAAAAAGTCAAAGGGGATCAAGTACTAAAGTTGCAGAAAAGGAAATTATTGGGTTAACCACATTACTCTGATAAGCCAGTAGGTTAAATAGTAGCCATCTGTCTAGCTTAAAAATTGAACTGAAAGCCAGGTTGCAGAAACTGTTATTGGTTTTGAAAAGAAAAGCGGTGCAGATTCTTGTGGAGCAGAGCATCAGCAAAATGTCAGAACTGCTTTAAAATGTTGGTATGTGTCACACTCTATATGGCACATTAGAATTCCTAAGAAGGCACTAATCAGTATTAAGCAATAAGATTTCATTTTGAGGTCTCATGTAAAATTAATTTTCATAATTCTCTTAGTTCCTGTCTACACATACATATTTTTTCTCATTAACTACTTTATTACCATATTTGAATCACCTCTGTTTCATATCTGGGAGACGAAGATGAGAGGTATGCATTTAACTATGACTCAATAAAATATATTCATTGGCCTCACGAACTGACTGAAAGAGTTTCCTCTAAAAATGTTAGTGTAGTACTAATAAAAAAAATAAAATAAAAAAAGCATTAAATACTTGCAATGCAATGAATAATTAAACCAAATGAAATCCCTAGCTAAAACTTGTGCTAGTCTGGGACATCTATAATGATTTATGTGCAGTGTGTACTATGAAATGTCATACAACATTTATTTTTAAGGTAAAAAGAAAAAAATTCAAGTAGTATGTTTGGAAGTTTGGAGCTAAATGGTAGCTCCAGTGTCAAAGCCTCCTGAACACCATACTGAGAGATTGGTTCAACACAGACTCAGCTACATAATTGCTAACACCACTTCCTACAGCACCTGGGTTTTCCTCAGTTCTTCCAAATACCAGCCAATGTCTGACTGCTTAGCTGGCTCAATTTAACAAGATTACAGCCCAAGGAAGTACGGCTGCAGGCTGTTGTTAACATCACTCTTACTCATATTCACAATGTCTGCTGATCTATCTGCAGGCGTGGGAAGTGCAGAAGACAGATGGATTTTTACTTTTCTGTATCTGTAGATATAAAAACGGGATTCATCGAAAGCATCAGTCCATCCACTTCATCAGTTAAAAAATTGCAGCTAGTCAATATCTGTGTAGATAGTACTCACAAGATAGCTGCCCACAAAGCAAGTATTCCCTAGCTCTTCTTTTAGAACGTTTCCAGCAGCACCCACTTCACAGTGCTAGCAGCTTTTGCCAATGGCCGGTCAAGTTTTTAATATATGTATGAGATTTGAGTTTGGCTTCATTTTGTCAAGTTTTTTTTATTTTCACTTTGCTTTTGAAACAGGTGCACAATTGGGACAGCTTGACTTACTGATGCTGTTCAACACTGATTTTCTCAGTGGCAATCACAAATGATTGCAATATATGGCACAGGTGTTTGAGCATGGTCTGTTGGACAGAATGAAGAAAAATACCTTCCTTAAGGTCATTTCACATTATGTATTCAAAGCTTGCTGCTATCTGATGAAAAATATGACCAGTCATATAGCATGTATATTTATTTAGAATGGACTGTCAAATGGAATCTCTCTTTTTTCTAGATTAAGGCAAGAATCTCATAACCCTTCAAAAAAGGGCCCATTCTGCCCTCCTTATTCATGTGGAGTAGTACATTTTCCCAGGAATGATATTAGAAAAAGCAGCAGCGGTCCTGAATCACCACAGGCAATTACTGGGATGACTTAGCATGTAAGATACCACTCCACATGAGTAAGAGAGGCAAACCCTAGCCCAAAGTAATTAAAATAGTAGCAGGTCTGGCAAGGAGCAACTGTAAACAGTTATCATTTGAGCATAATTCAACAAACTAAAACCAATAGGTGAGCAATGATTTGAACCTAAAAAGATTTGGATGCTAGATTTCATTCAGGTAAACACTGAAATATTTGGAAGCTTATCCAGAACTTAGCGGAACTGACTATCCCTTTTTGACTAACCCATAAAACTGACATGGAAATATCACAAGCATTTACATTCCTGTGGTATTTAGGACTTTTTCTTTTGGTCTTAGCTCAAACGGTGGGATGTGAAAAATATTGGAAGGCAGCAGGATGGGCGGGGGGGTGGGGGGTGGAATTTTATCTATGTTTTTTCCCCACAGAGAAGAATGTCCTGGTTCATGCATGATCATTGTTTGTTTTATCTGAATCAGTTCACCCATCCTCAAACGAGACTGGAGTTCTTAAAGTGCGTTTATAACACTGCTACTATTGTCCATGCTGAAGAAAATACACGCAAGTCAACTTTCAAAACACTAGGCTTAAGTAATGCCTGGAAATCCCACAAGATTTGCATTTTGTGAAGTTATTTTCCATGCATACAATTGTCAGTTTAGACATATGTGATTACCCAAAGAGTAAGATGATGCTGCAGCCCCTTTTGAGAGTTCTTAGTTATGGTATGTAGAGTATTTGTAGGAAATTTGCTTCTTGAAAAGTTTTTAAAAGAAATCAAACAGCCACTACATTAAATGTTCAAATAGTATAAAAACAAATTGTGTGTGAATTCTCACAATGATTGTCAATCTGCTTTTAGGGAAAAAATAAGAACATATTCCCTACTGGAAATCCCTTGTATCATGCAATCGAAAATACAGAGTTGCTAATAGGAGCCTCTGTACATTCAAACTCAGATGGTGCCACTGCAGAAGCCTTTGCTAGTCTTTCCTCTGCGGTTCTAAAACAGTTTATGGATGTGGGCCTAATCTTACAAAAATTGTTCTGCGGACCATTTCCCCACCTATTCGAGATCAGGTAACACCTTCGTGGCAGGTACAGCAAATGCTTACAAAGAAAAGTAGTCCTAGGAAAGCATTTATAGTAATTTCAGTACTAGGAATGTGGGACCAACATCAGGTCCTTCATGTGCCACCACTGATACATGAACCTCAATTTGGGACCTGCTGGTTTAGACGCATGTACAAGGAGTTAACTCTTCAAATAAATGCCTATTCTTTCTTATGGTGGAGGCTTTTTCAGTAGCTGTGCCTATTAGTGGTAGTAGTTCTTTCTTTCTCAAGTCTCTCTGCCTTCATGCATTCTTTGGTGAAGCTGAAGCCTACGGGTTATACTGACAAAACACAATGACATGAAAATGAGAGCAAAAAATATAAAATAGACTGTATAAACAAGTCAAGGATTATAAACAGATTGGTTCACAACCTCCAAAATGTATCCTCCTCTCTGGTGGTATGTGGCGGTAACAGAGCATGTGGGAGCCATACAAATTCTTCTTCAAAGTCTGTCTAATTCATTACGCCTATGGTGCAGAGGGGGAACCTCCTGACAATCATTCCATCACACTGTTATTAAGCTGTGCTACATGGAAGAATCAATTCATTTCTTTAAGGAGCCATTTGATGACTTCCATTGGTCGGCGAGAGGAAATAGTGCAGGTTTGTCTGCAGCTTTCATCATAGAAACAGATGAGATTCTGGTTTCTGTACGGAACACAAGATCTTTCCACACATCGTAATTTTTGTGCCATCGACATTACGAACTAACTGGCAGAGCCCAATGTGCGTCTGCTCGCTAAAGTCCCCCCACGTGGATCAAAACTGTACTAAGAACAACCCAAGAGGGAAGTATATTCAAAAGCATCTTACTCCTTGGCCCCTCATCTCACTTCCATGTGGCACAGGTAAGAGTCATAAGCAGAGGGCTCTATCCCTGCATGGATCCTCTGCAGCAGGCTCTGAGCAGTTTGTAACTAACTTTCCTCAAACAATAGACTAGCTGTTTGCATACATGCTGCAGGGGAGCTGGACGTAGGGGCACTGGGGTGCCCAGCATAAAATAATATTAGGAAGCAAATGCATGGTTTCCATCATATATGGGGTTCACACTTTTGTTCAATGGCTTTCAGCATCCCCCACTATAAAAATTGTTCCAGCACCCCTGAATTGCTATTATCATAGGCGCCAGCTCTGTGGGTGCTCCAGTGCTGAAAAAATGAAAAAAAAAATTAGTGAGTGCTTAGCACCCACCGGCAGCCAGCTCCCTCCCTTCCCCCCTGTGCCTCCCATCTGCCAGCAGCCCTGCTGATCAATTCCTCTCCCTCCCTCCTAATACCTCCCACCCACCACAATCAGCTGTTCCATGGCGTGCAGAAGGTGCTGGGAAGGGGGAGGAGCAGGGATGGGGCATGCTCAGAGGAGGAGCAGAAGTGAGTGGGAAGAGGCAAGGAAGGGGTGGTGAGGATGGGAAGAGGCAGGGCAGGGGTTTGAGGAAGGGGTGAGGGCAGGACCTGGGGAGGAGCGTAGGCGGGAAGAGGTGGGGCGGGGTGGGGCCATGGGCAGAGTGGGGGTGGGGGGTTGAGCACCCCTGGGGCCTGGAGGAAGCCAGCACCTGTGGCTGTTACCATACAGATTTCCTGAAAAAGATGACATTAGTGTCAATTATACAGCTGAACAGAGTTAGTGGATATTTTATAACTCTGCTTATGTAGGGCCTGATCACTCTTCTGTAAGATCAGTGGCCAAAGAGCAACTGATTTCCATAGCAGCAGCTTTAGGCTCTTCCTGTCCTGTACTAGAAATGGATTTTCAGGGATGTGGATTTATTTTTCTGTGTTTCTACTGTTATTTATTTTTGTAATCTTCACAATCTCCTACCCATCAGGTGCTGTTATGCAGTAGGTAATTGGCAGACCATGCAACAAAGTACACATATCTGGAATCCTTATCCACCTCACCAGCACTTTGTTCATCAGGTACTGATATTCCCCCTCACACCTCCGCCCAAATACTCTGACAGTTATACATGTAGTGTATTTCTGTGATTACCATTTTTCTGTTCATTCATCTGTTCTCATGAGAACTATGTCTTGTATTCCAAGGCTTGGGAAGCTTCCTCGATCCATTTATAAAAAATATGAACAACATACTAAAAGACTTGAGATTCTGATGTGAAGAAATGATATTTTCATTTAAGTAATTGAGATTAATAAAATGGAAATTATATTTTTCCCTTTTGTGTTTCAACCAATTCCCATTTCATTTCAGCTCCAGATGCTGCAACTACTGAGGTTAAAACAGAAGGATGCAGTGGAATCCTTCCTTTCTGCTGATTATTCCCACGGTGACTTGTAATAGTCCATAATGCTTGACTTTGTATTATGCAATTGACTCCCTATTATGAAATTCCGACTGCACAAATTACATTTTATGTGATAATATTCTGTTCCTCTACTCAGTGTTTAAAATGCAAGGGACCTCAAGAGATCATCAAGTCCAGTCCCCTCATGGCCTAGATAATATTTAGTCCTGCTATCCATGAAGGGTGTTTATCTAACCTACTCTTAAAAGTCTCCAATGGCGGAGATTCCACAACCTCCCTCTGCAATTTATTCCAGTACTTTACCACTCTGGCAGGAAGATTGTCCTAATATCCGATCTAGACCATTCCTCCTCCAATTTAAGTCCATTGCTTCTTGTCCTATCCTCAGAGGTTAAGGAGAACAATTTTTCTCCCTCATACCTCCTTGCACTAACCTTTTATGTACTTGAAAACCGTTATAAATGAAGGATATCGATGCAAAAGTTATGACAATTAAGAATTTTAAAAGAAAAGATTGGTCCTTTAACATTGCTGACATTATATGTTTGCTGTATATGTATGTGCTTCAACTCTTCTCTGATCAAATCTCATCTCTGAACCCTAACATGAATTATAACCACAGTATAACAGCAGAACAAATGTGAACCAGAACAACTTCCAAAGAAAAATGCTATAATGTTATAATGAAGACAGAGATTTTGGGTGGTTCCAAGAGGTTCTCAAGTCACTGAAGGAAAATGCCCAGGTGACAATCCAGAAAATCTTCCAAAGCATTTCCTGCTGCTTTTGCAAAAAATCTCCCAAGCTACCTGAGGTGGGACTTCATTCAGAGATTCCATCCTAGACTCATCAGCAAGTTGGACGTTTGGAGACATGTCTGGTTGCAATGATACGAAATGGTATTCTCTGACCAAGAAGAAAGGCCTAGGGGGGAGGATAGTTTAGTTGTTTGAACATTGGCCTGTTAAATCCAGCACTGTGAGCTCAATCCTTGAGGGGGCCATTTACGGATCTGGGGCAAAAATCTGTCTGGGGATTGGTCCGGCTTTGAGTAGGGGGTTGGACTAGATGACCTCCTGAGGTCCCTTCCAACCCTGATATTCTATAACCTAGAGCTGATCAGGAGGAAAAGAAATAAAAAGAAAAGACTCTCTGGCTTTGCAGGCTGCCAAAAAGGCGGCGGGGGGGGGGGGGAATGCAAAACCTCTGTGAGAGCCCAGAAGGCACAATTCGGAATACCTTCCTGTAGGATATCCTCAAGCCCTTTCCCTCCTGTTCTGGAGAAGAGCTGAGAAAGGAAGAGAAAAGAAAAATAAATCAGTTGTTGACACCAGCTAACTAAAAATCATGTGTACAAACCTCTTAAGACACAAATATACAATCGTGTTCTTAAAATAGGTAAATTTTTTTAAAAAAAATAAAATGAGAAAAATCACATTGCGTCTTACTAGACATTCCTGATTTACTTACATAAATGGGGTTCAAAATGAGTAGTTTCTAGCTAATACACTAATGATTTTTCACACCTGGACCCAAGCTTCATACATCGTAACTGTGACCTTCTCCGCCTACCCAGTTGAGAGAAAAGACAGACAGAAAAAGGAGAGCTACCTTTCCCCCCCTTCTGGCAGCCTTGCGGCCATTGGCGGGCCAGCCCACCTCTGGTGGCCTTGCGACCATCCCAAAGGACCAAGCCCCAGACCCATGTCAATATACAAATAAGATCTTACCCAGAAATCATGCTGTTGCCAATCCTTTAGAATCTAAAATCTAAAGGGTTATTCATAAAAGGGAAAAAAGATATAGATGAGAGATTGATTCCATTTAACCAATTCTATTACATACACTAACGGCAAAGTTCTTGTTCAGGCTTGTAGCAGTGATAGAATAAACTGCAGGTTCAAATCAAGTCTCTGGAGTACATCCACAGCTGGGATGGGTCATCAGTCCTTTGTTTAGAGCTTCTGTTTGTAGCAAAGTCCCTCCAGAGATAAGAAGCAGGATTGAAGACAAGATGGAGATGATACATCAGCCTTTTATAGTCTTTTCCAGGTGTAAGAACACTGCTTTGTTCTTACTGTGGAAAATTACAGCAAAATGGAGTTTAGAGTCACATGGACAAGTCCCGGCATACTTTCCTGAATCACAAGGCATATCTGCCTTCTCTCAGTGAGTTATTTATATAGCTGATGGTCCTTAATGGGCCATCAAGCAGGCTAGGCAGAGCTGACACCAACTTGTCTTGGGGGTCACCCAGAAGCATAACAGAAGTTTGAAATACAGACAGTATAGAGCCAATATTCATAACTTCAACTACAAAAATGATACACATATACAGACAGCATAACCAGCAAACCATAATCTTGTCTTAGATACCCTATTTGACCCCCTTTATATAAGATTTGGTGCCACTACAGGACTTTGGTTGCAACAATGATCTATACGATCCCAGTTCATGTCAATAACGTAACAGGGAGAAGGGATTCCTTACTGGGAATGGGCTCCCCAAGGGGAAGTGGAACTGTAGGGATCAGGAGACAGCTAGTGGTCCCTCAGAAGTACTGCCACAGGCTACTGTACCTGGCCCACAATATCCCTCTCTCGGGACACCAGGAAATCCAACGCACCAGGCAGAGGCTGCTACAGAACTTTTACTGGCCCAGGATATTTGATGCCATCCAGCAGTACTGCACATCCTGCGACCCCTGCTAGAGGGTGGGGAAGGCCTGGGACAAGAGGAAAGCAGCTTCGGGGCCCCAGCCCATCATAGAAGAGCCTTTCCAGAAAGTGGCCCCCTCAGCAAAGCAACTCGGACAGGGAAAGAATACATTCTGGTGGTGGTAGATTTTGCTACTCACTATCCCAAGGCTGTGGCCTTGTCCTCTGTTGAGGCAGACACTGTGGCAGATGCACCGATGACCGTTTTCAGCAGAATGGGGTTCCCCAAGGAGGTTGTTACAGACCAGGGCTTCAATTTCATGTCAACTCTGCTCCAGTGCTTGTGGAAGAAGCATGGAGTCTAACACACCTGGACTTCAAGCATATCACCCTCAGTCCAAAGGGCTGGTGAGGAGATTCAGTGGGACCCTAATGATGATGCTGAAAACCTTTATGAACCAGCACCCACAGGACTGGGACAAGTATTTATCCCACCTGCTGTTCACGTACCGGGAAGTGCCCCAGCAATCAACCATATTCTCTTCTCTTGAAGAGAAGAGTGAGGAGGAGGGTGGGAGGAGAGTGAAGGCACCCCTGCACTTGCTGAGGGATGAATAGGAGGGGAAGGCCTCCCCTGATGGAAAATCAGAGGTGGAATATGTACTCACTTTCCTGGAAAAGCTCGCTGAGCTCATGGACTTGGCCAGGGAGAATTTACCCTAGGCCCAAGGGAAGCAAATAGGTGCCCTCTCCTATGCTACCAGGGACCGGTGATGGTTCTCATTCCTGTGAGAAAGAACCAACTACAAGCTGCCTGGGATGGGCCCTTTAAGGTCATCAAGCAGCTGAATAAAGCAAACTATGTAGTGAAACCCTTGTAACATTTTCATGGACTCTCTGTCTGCATTTCTTCTGGGACGACAAGAGCCTCATGTACTCTACCCCATTGCCCATTCCCAGCTTCAGGCAAACAGAGGCTACAGACACCATCCCTCTATCCAACAGATTTTGCAATTTAAAGCAGATTCACCCAGTCCCTTAACTGTTATCATAAAGACATATGTACATATTCTGGACATGCACATTAAAGAAGCAATCTAGTACAAGTAAGTGGAACAATTTTACATTTCTACCTTTCTTGTATGACTTTCAGGGCCAAATGTTTAACAGACCTCCTTAAAGGCTTCCTCAACATTTGTAGGCAGATTTATGTGCATGGCAAATTGGTCAGTTACATATAGTTTCTGGATTTGCATAAGGCTTTGTGCAAATGCTGAGGTTTGGCCATAAGAGATCTGTTAGCTAGCACTCAAAGAGGAAACTAAAACGTATTTCTAAAGCAAATAGGTAATTTATTTACTGGCTTTGAAATACTGGCTCCACCTCTTCAGTATCTACTGCCTGTCCATTAGTCCTTCCCAGAAGGTCAATAACAAAAATATCTACTTTAACAAATAAAATATTTGCATGCCAAGAAGGGACACCATCAAGGTGAGTTGTCCTAACTCCCTACAACAAGTTATCATGTGTATGTTAAATTGAGGGGAAAACAATCAGTAAAGAAACCAAATTTTGTTTTATACTTCCAGGTATGCATAACAGAAGCAGGAAACAATCCCCCTGCCCATCCCAGATGAAGCCCTGGCTGCAGCAATACATGCCTTTACTGTCCACTCTACTTCCTCAATCAGCCCAATCTAGATGAAGCTTCAACTGTTCCAGCATGCTGGAACTACTCCTGACAGCATCACCTTGGCAACAGCTTATTAGGCCATGTTCAATGCACTGCAGTGTTTCCCCAGTGCAGGATTTGCTTTGAGGTCTTACCCCTAATCTATAAAGCTCCAATAATGGGAGCTAGATCAGGGGCTCTGTGCAATCCTTCAAGAACATACCAATCCACACAAAAAAATATGACTGACAGAGCTTGGAGGGGAAAAAACAACACTCCCTGGTCAAGTTACACTTTCCTCTGGAGCTGAGATCCCTTGCCTGTGGAGCATCCTTCTGCTGGAGATCAGGAAGAGCTCATATATTTTACAAAATAAAATGCTGGAATATCCTTGAAGGCCTGCCCCCAATAGAGGACAATGAGGCAAACTTGAAAATGTGTCCCATTCCATAAATACACAATATACCCCATAGGGCTCATTTTCTATACAGCAATGAACAATTCTTTTTTGTTTGTTTGTTTTTTTAATAATGGTGTTGGCCACCTATATAAAGTTCTGTGGGGATGGTGGTTTTACTCATGGCTAGAGTAGATACACACTCTGCAGCAGCTGGACATGGCACAAGCTGCACAATTACCTTAGTGCTTCTATTTTGTGAATTAGATTGGGGGATGTGATCCTTTATTTGGGTTTATTTTCTGGTTGGGGAATCACAGCTTGCTATGTCAGTGAGCAAATGAGTCAGGTGATCTCAGGTTCCTGTGCGTGTATGAAATAGGCACATGCATGTATAGAAATGACTGATATCTGCATGAATATGTTCCGCTTCACCCCACTCCCCTACTTCTTTTTGCTGTCCAGCACGTTGAGAGTGACAAACACACAAACAATCCTGAACAATGCAGGTCATGACCTCAGATAGGTAGTGAACTGGTAAAAAAGAAGGAGTATTTAAGAAAGCACATAATTACAGGAAAAATTAAAGTACACAGTTTTTGGAGGGAGTAGCTAAATCGGGGCTAATGAAATGGAGTCATTTAGACATACATGCGTACCTGGTTGGATGGTCTCTACACTATGCTGTTTAAGACCCTCTATCAAGACTTTTCAGGGCTTAGCATTTATACCTGGGAAGAGGAAGAGTTCTGCTCTTAGGTTGAAATAATCCTGGGAAATGTAGTTCAGGAAATGACTACAATCATTTTAATTAGCTGAATTGCAGCATCAAGTCTGTTCTGTTATCCTGAGCTATGTCTCAGAACTGTTCTACCATAAAAGATCCCACATTCTGTCTGCCTTTGAAGAACATAATTAGGGCACTGACAAACATTTAGCATCAGATTTTCAACAGGCTACGATGGCGGGAGCAGGCAGGTTTGGAGCACTTTTGAAAGTCTGGCCACTTCACTAAAGCATCCAAATGGGAACTGAGCTCTTGAAAATGTGGCAACAACGGATCAACGCTGCTACAGCACACACTTTTAGTATCTTATTTGTAAAGTTTCCCACTGAAGTCAGGGTGATGACTTGTGGAATAAAAGTACTGCTCAGTGAAAGTAAAGGGGAGAGGAAACCAGCCCTTAATGTGCAGAATGTGCCTTTTCTAGTTTGGAGTTTATTTATTGTTCCAAGGCAGCACAATCTATGTAGAATAAAAAAAATAAAAAGACACACCACATTTGGGCTAGGCCAGGAGCGAAGTAAATTCAAATCTTACCAGCAATACTTATCCCATCCAAAAAAGAAGTTTCAAGTAGCCAATCTTTGATTTCATTTTGTATGAAATTTCTCCCAAAGGACTTATGGAATAGGGAAATAAAAATTTCAAATGCAAGTGGAACCTGCAGTTATTCCCCCCACTCACTTAACCTTGGATCCAATATGGACAAAGTAAATCACTTCATATTAATTTGCTGCTGAAAGAATCCCTTCTGCAGATGGGGGTCTGGCAGCACATGTACTCACAGAATATCCAAGTGGCCAAGGACAGTCAGTCGTTTACTGTTTGCCAGAGGTGCCACCATCAGTGAGACTGGCCCTGGAAGGAAGTAGGAGCTGGATGTAGACTAGGGCTGAGATACAGCGCTTGCCAGGAGATGTAGGAAAAGAGAGAGTAGAAAAGGAAAACTACAAAAATATAGTTGTTTCAGACATGCTGCAGTTAGAGTAATGTAATAAAAAGCATGGTAACCGGGTTTACTCACCGCTATGCACTTCCTCGTGGCCAGGCATGGCATCACAGTCTCCTTGTGGGGTAGCAGCCCTTGTCAACAGTCACTCGGGGGCTGTGGTGGTTTCTTTCAGATAACTCATCCCTCCAGCCAGGGCACAGTCTTTAGCCCATTCCTTCCAGGGTCAGCTATCCAAACTAAAGATCAAAACTATCTAACAGAAATAAAAAGCTTTCACCCTCTCCACAGCTCTTCTTCAGCAAGGTCACATTCAGCCTGTAGCCCCCTTGCTGGGCTCAGCTACCCTTGAACACCACTTCCTTGAGGCTGGTAGGGGAATCGAGTCCCAACCTCAATTCTGGGTTACAGTCCAGGGCCCTGTACTGCACAGCTACATTAAATCCTCTACCCATATTGCAGTTCTCCCTGCACTATTTATTTCTTTCTTTCTTTCTTTCCTTCCTTCCTTCCTTCCTTCCTTCCTCACCTCTTTCCTTCCCTTCTAGGTCTCCAGATCTGTTCCCTGATTATCCCAGGTACCTTCTTGCTCACTCAAAACCCTGCAGGCATCTTCTAACTCCTAGCATTTTCTTTCATCCAGCCCTTCCTCAGCTGGGCCCACTCAGCAGTTAAACCTGAAATCACCTAATTTCTCTCAGGTGGGGCCCATTCTGTAATCAGGACTGGCTTAATCAGGGGGCTCTCTATTATCATCTCCGAGCTCTGGATGATCTCTGAGTGTTGATCTCTCTCTCTCTTTCTCTCTCTCTGTGAATTTTATTCTCCGGCTCTGGCTCTGACCCTCTTGCACCAATCTCTGTAACTGACTTCTACTCTGGCTTATCTGGATTCTTCTAATGATATTGGGCCAGCCAACAGTGCCATGGTGCATTCCATGAGCTGAGGATCTGGCCCATTGTTATCATGTTGGTTCAGACTCTGCCACCCTTATGTTGACTAGTACAATACCCCACAAGCAACCCCCATTGAAATCAGTGTTAGTAGAGTGAGGTATTACTCAGTGTGAGTAGGTGTGGCAGAATCTTGCCTATTATGTCTAACTATTCTTTCTACACATAGCAATGTAAATTAAAGGCTGTTTTCTAAATACTACACTTTTAGAAGTAGATTTTCTCCCTGCCTAATGCAGCTGCCATCTTGTCCTTAAGATGCAGCATGTTACAGTCACTGTGTTTTCTCTGTCATGGAAAATTTCTATTTGTTCAGTCTTTGGGCCCGATTCTGAGACATGCTGAGCACCCACTAGTTCAGTGGGAGATCAGGGTGCTCAGGACCTTGCAGGAAGCAGTTAGTGCCTCTCAGGGTTAAACCCTTTCTTTGATGTTTTTCCTTGACCTGAATGAAAACAAATCGAGATTGAAGAGTATGTTTTACTCTGTGAGTATGAGCATGAAAAACATCATTCCTGTGACCTGGAATCACCTTTGCCATACCATGTGGTGGTTCTTTACCTTGTGTAAGTTTTTGTGTTTAGGTAACAACTGTAGCACCTCTGCCTTGTCAATTTATGACCTTCTGCTTGTATGTCAGTCTGTGTTGTGATTCTGCGTGTCATATCAGTACACTTACATTTTCTCATACATTATACAAAGAAGTATCTGACAGATGTTCAAGGAGCAGATTTACACCATACAGATTTATACATGGGGAGAATCGATGCATTCTGATTCGCATATTTAGCATAACTTTTTGAAAGTCATAACATTTCAACATAGAAGATAGTTTAACGTTGTATTATTTTGCAAATGTCAGTTGCATACATGCTGTAAATATCTGTGCATTTGACCATCACCAGCATGAATACACAGTCAAGTAACTGAAAACAATTATCCCACTAGGTATGAAATTGTTCTTTTGAGTAAGAAGTTGTGTTGAAGGGTTGCCATGTTGTCAGACGTTCAGATGAATGTAAGCCAAGATGAGCTTGACTTTTAGCCAAAAAGTTCCCCAAGGTTGGAAAGACCCTTGAGGGAAATTAGGATTAAAGGGGTTTATTTGATGGCCCTTACAGGTTATCTAGCAGAGTTCTGGTCTCACAGGGAGATGAAGCTGTCCGTAAAAGGAAAAGTACAGGCAAGCTTTGCACAGACCAAGAGAGAGCAAAAGAGAAGAAATGATGTGGGAAATATGCCATGAATTTTGTTGTGGTGCCATAATTGTTAGATGAACAGTAGGCGTAAGGGAAATATAGAAGATAATTATTTAGACCTAGTTTGAAGAAGTGTTATTTTCTAAAAGGTATTTATGGACTGGACAGCCCAACAGCATTTGGCATTTTAGAAAATCTCTAACTTTGTGAAACAGTTTTTATGATGGTGGCAGTGCTACCGGGGGTTCTTTCAACCCAAAGCTCTTAGTAACTTTTACTCTGTGTGAGGTGGTGTCAGGAAATAAATCTGGGGAGACACGGCCGTCCGACCGATAGATGGCTGGCAGAACCAGGACTACACAAGAGTGCTTTCACTTAAAGCTAAGCAGCAGCCTATCTGCTGGTGGGGAACACAAGATGCATCCAGAGGGAGAGTCTCATCCTGAAGAGTCCCACTATCTCAAACTTTTCCCCTTATTTTATATATTAGTAACACAGTGACATGTCCCTTAAAGAAAATTTGTTAAGCATGCAGTTTCAGTGGTCAAGCAAGAGGTTTTCTTCTGATTATTGATTAACCAGGTGTGAGTTTTTCCCAGAGTTTGCAGCCTTGAGGTCCTAATAGACATTCCTGAGGGCACATCCTATTCTTCTAAAATGCATGTATCAGCAACTTCAACACAATTCTTATTAGGAAGGACACAGGGTCAAGCTGCCCTTTCTGTGGCACCCAAATCCCCCTCCCCTCCTGCCTTGGTCAAGCTAAGGCTGTTGCATGGCTACTTTACAGCCTGCTGACTTGGCTGCTCTTAGCAATAAGCAATAGTGGTTTAAGGCAGTTTACTGATTCTGAAATCTGAAATCTCCCCGTACAGCAGGATAATAAACATTACAGTGTCAAGTGGAATGGAGAAAACATCATCCCCAAAACAAAAATGATGGAACAGTAAACTGGGTGCCTTGTATAAATATACAGGGATGAACATGAAGAAAAAAGACACTGAAAATTGTGAAAAGAAACCACTACAGGAAAAATATGTATTTCGCTTCCTGTGTTTTTTGACAGGTGGGATATGAATTTCCTCCACAGTTAAGAATCGAAAACAGATCCAAAAATTAGTAGGTGTGCTTCTTCCAGGCCCAGTTATATAGTAGCCAAAATCTCACAAGCAGGTCTAAAAATGGGATTTTGTTTTTCATGAAAAGAGTTGGTGCTACCTTGGCCTTGCCGTCTTTCTTGGTTTCCTGTAGATGCCAACAGACTAGGCAACAACAGTCTATTTGGATGATCTACATCTGCTTTTTCTATTCTATGCTTTTTCCCAGTTTAGTCATTACTGATGGGGAATTTACATAAAGCCTCTGAAGCTAGTATGCAAAAGTGAGGAGTTAAAATGGCCTGCTTGAAGAGAGGTTATTTCAAGTTGTTTCTATGCTTTGGCTGGACCAATATTTTTCTTGCCCATTCTGTCAAAGTAAAGTGTCTACATTTTATATGCTAACCTCTAGTGTTTTCATTAGAGCAATTTCCCCCCTCAGCAGGTCATCCAAGTTTGGGAAATATAGAAAAACCATGATGCTAATTGTTTGTTTGTTTGTATTATAGTATAATATACCACCATTTTCAATCCTGTGTTGCACATTATCGAATGCAATAAAGTATGGGATCCTATCTGGGTTAGCCTCACTCCATATCGGTTTTGCAGTTTTGACATCAACCTGATTTGCCTTGGTGCTTCAGAACAGCTAGCGTGCACTCTGCTTGATCTTTGCTTTAGAGTTAGGCAGGGAAAAGTGGTCAGACAAAAGGATAACATAAGATGGCATGGCAATGGAATTGACAATTTTGACATTAGTCAAACAAGCAGCATTTGGTTCATGGCCACGCACATACATTGTGCTTCTGTGCAGAAGATGATGACCATGCATTAGCTGGTGCACAGCTTTGCCCCCTTGTTTGTGAACCACATTTCCTTGGGCAATGTAGTAGTGTGGGGCACCTGGCCCGCATCTTTTAACATTATCTTGAGCACTAGATAGATACCCTGTACTTGGGGAAAGGATCACCACACCTTATTCTGGCCCTGTATCTGCCTAGTCCTGAGAACTCCCAAGTTATTGCTTTTGTTAGATGGAATCCTTGGCTTCCATTGCTATTAGTCATTAAACTACCCTAATTATCCAAGGATCTAGGATTGCTCATTCTAATCCAATGTGTTCAAATACATTTGAAAAATTTGGTAAAAGGTTGTAAATAAGGATTAAAAACAAATCAATACTTGAGCATTTTTTCTTAAGCTTGAGAACATGCTATACATTGTACATCTTAAGTTCATCTACTGCTGCTTATCTACCACATATCATCACTGCTTATGACATTAGAAACAACTTGCTATGGAAGTTATGAGGTCAGAGAAAGGGGAAGATTATGGTATGCAAATATCCTTAGCAAGAAAATGAGGCAAGAAATACAGAACACATGAGGCCAAATGGTGCCACCTCTCAACAAAGCTAAAAAAACTTGCTTTGGGTGGAATATTTAACCCCTTAGCCTGCTGGGTTGGCATGGAATAGCTGCACTGGTGCTTTCATGGTACAGACAAATGGGATTCCTATACACTTCATACATTGGTTGTCACCTACTGCAGCACAGACCTGTCTAGTCGCTACACCTGCAGCCCTCCATTCTGCTGCAGAGAAAGGCACGACAGAGTCCAAGGGGCATAGAGACTTCCCAGCACACACAGTGCTCTCAGCACAGTACAGCTATTCTGCTTATATTCTGCTTATGTTTATAAACAGAGGGTAGGGCAGCATGTGTAACTTAATATAGTGGTTAATTAGTTTCTAAAATGTTTGGGAGGTTTTCTGCTCTAGGAGGTGCCAGTTTTCATTCTTTTACACAGAAAAACTGAGCAAAATTGAACATGTCATCTGATCTTATGAGGTCTTGCCAAGAAAAGCAAGACCACTTCATCTATTTACATTGTAGAGACAGTCTCCCTTTGTACAGCTTATAGCAGATCTAGAGTACCTTATACCTGAGATGCAGGACTGAAGGACATAGGCCTGGGAAAGACTTCTGTAACCACAACACATTTTCGGTGTGTATATTTTCCTCACATAATGTGCCTGAACTGTTTTAAGCATTTTGCTCAATTTTACATAAGGTGGTTACATCTTTACAAAAGGAAAGATGATCTTAAGTATAATGTACGTTTATAATGTAGCATGTGCAATATAAAAGTGATGCTTCGTGGCCAATGCAATGTTATAACAAATATATACGTATGGGACTCAGTTATGCCTCTAAGAGTGGGAGGGGAGCTGCACTGCCTGAGTGGTGGAGGTACAGAACGTCACACCATGAAAATATTCCATTTCTTCTGGGATGATTAGACCCTCAATAGCTGAACATAAATTTATGAAACTGTTGGTCAGAGGCAGCAGTGCCCCTGGCCTTGCGGCCAAGCAAGTCAGTATGTAGAGCTTTCCTCTGGGTGTCTTCTTACGGAAAGGACCAGAATATCCACGACTACATGCTGAAATGGAACTTCAATTATGGGGAGTGGCTGGAGTGGGGCCTTGACCTGGCCTTATTGCACCTGGGAGCCATACAAACTCTTCTTCAAAGTCTAACTTCTTCATTACCTCTACAGTGCAGAGGGGAACCTCCTGACAATCATTCCATCACATTGTTTTTAAGCTGTGCTACGTAGAAGAATCTTTTAATGTACTTAAGAGCTATGTGATGTTATCCATCATCTATGACTTTAGGTCTTCCTGTGAGAAAGCCAACCACAGGTAGAGAAAAAGGGAGGAAAACACAACTAATACATCCCCACTTAAGCTCACCCTTATCATCTCACTAGCAGGCAGGAGGAAACAGTTTGCCCCACTTTCATCATAGAAATAGATGATGTGATGGCTTCTGCACAGAACACAGAATCTTTCTACACAGAGCATCCGAGTGGCTGCATCACTTCTAGGGCCTAGTCAGACATGCCTTTCAATCCCTATCAATGTGGTTCCATTACAGCCACCCTGTCAGGGCTGCCCCAGGGTCAGGTGCCAGGGATGGAAAGCTTCAAGTAATAAGAGTGGCGAAAAGAATGGTCTCAATCATATATTGCGTCAGCTTTCAGTACCCCGCAACATCTTCCCCTGGAATTTCACCCTGGTTTGGAATACAGATGCCCAACACCCCTGGAAAGTCATGGGAGAATGGGGAGCACAATCCAGGACAATCTCGGGGCTCTGATAAGTCTATTTTCTCTGCTTTGCAGAGTGTCTTTCAAAAAATTTGAAGCTAAAGTCTCAAATTTCTTATAAAACTGCAGGAAGACTTGGGAGACTCTAACCAAATTAGTATGCACAAAAATGTTTTCATGGTTTTTTCATGTGATTTTTCTTTTTTAATTTCAGTGTTTTCTTCTTGAATTAAAACACATTTCCCTGCCATGATGGAAACTCCAGCACAAAAGTCTGCTAGGGCTAGAGAACCAGACAATGAAATGTGACCACAGGAAGTGAAGAGAATTAAATAAACTAGAAGAATTTCTCTGCCCAAGCTGAGGAGAAGGCAAATGTTAAAAGAGAAAGAACCAACAAAAATGGTGAACATTGAATTTGATTTTTTTTTAATTATTTGAATTCTTTCATCCCAGGGACACAATTGGTAAAAAATACATAATGGGACTTCTCTGCATAACCTCCTTCTGACCACATTATAAATCATAGTCATCCATATGGGTATCTCTCTAGCATGTGTTACTATACTAATTGCTCATCCTGTTTTATAAATTAGTGTCAATTTTTCACTATTGTCACTGTTGGAGCGATCAACAGGACATGATATTCACACCTTCCAACTGCAACTATTCATCAGCTACAGTATGTATATAAAGACCTGGAAATAAACAATGAGCTAAGGTTTCATTTTCTCAGAGCATTCTAGCTCCTGTGATTTCACAGAAGGAAAATACCGATGGTTTGTGCTGTCTACATTTTAAATGTGCCTTCTAAATTGAACGAAATGGTTAAAGTTGAGATGTGCCAATATTTTTGGCAGGACTAACCCTTTCCTCCCATATTTACTTCCTCCATGTCTAGCAACCTTTAAATATTCCTAAACTATTTCTGTCTCTTAAATGAAGGAGTTTATGAATAGGAAATGCATGGGCTGACGAATTGGAGGGCTTTTCCGTACCATTTTGGAATTGTGGATGATCTTCTTAAATTATAAAAATTAACATATGATAAAAAGGCTGTATGTGTGTGGATCCAACATGAGTTAGCAGGGTTGTGTACTGTCATAGGTAGTCACTTTCACAAAAAAGAAGGAGGAAACATAGTAAAAACCAGAAAACAGGAAGAAAAACAGAAAGAAAAACTCTGAAACCTCCAAGAAGGAAAATGTTGTAAACAGAAAATGATCAAAGAAACATTCTCCAACCAAATACTTAAATTCAGAGACATGAAGGAAAGACACGACAATCTACATAGGACCCTCAACAAACTCCAGGCTCAAGGTTCCACACAAAGAAAGGACTGTATAGACATCATCGTGACCTCCAGGTGTTTGCTGCATGTTTGCCTCATACTTCTCTTCTCCACTGAAATCTCATCTCGGCTCTGTACCACGCTTCACTTCCAGCGGAACAAAGTGAACAGAGAGCTTGGAGCTTCTGAAGAAAATGAGCGGAAATTTCCCCTCACAATGCATACATGAAAGGGTAGCTTTCAAGCCCACCCACGAAGTTTCCAAACTCCCACTGTTCCAGAAGGAGAATGCCAAGGTGGCAATCCAGGAGATCCTCCAAGAGATCTTCAACATCTTTAGCAAAAACCTCACCCAAAGTACCTGGGATGGGACTTCTATAGTCAGGTTTCAAAATGGACTTTACCAGCAAATTCAGCGGCTGGAGGCATGTTTGAGAGCACAGATGGAGAAGGAATTAACCAACCCACAAAGTGAGTACCTCCAGCACAGCAGTCAGAGAGTGAAACAATACTTTCAGGGGATAGATGCTTTCCTGAAAGAAAAGCAATACAGCCTGTGTGCCTGGGAGATCATTGGCATGGAAATACCCAGACATTTTGTACTGATTGACAAACTTACTAGAAGCCTTAGTAACTAAGGTACAGTACCAAGGTTTTCCCTGGAGTTAATGACCTAACATTAGTATAATTTTTACAGCTGAACAGAGATAGTGGATATTTTATATCAGAGGGGTAGCCGTGTTAGTCTGGATCTGTAAAAAGCAACAAAGTACACATATGTGGAAATCTCAGACACCTCACTAGCACTTTGGTCATCAGATAATGATACTTTCCTTCCTCTCACACCACAAAGTACTCTAACTTCGACATATGTAGTGTGTTTCTGCGATTATCATCATTGCTATTAATTTGTCCCCATGAGAACTATTTCTAGTATTCCAAGGTTTGAGAAGCTTCCTAGAGACTTTTAAAAAATATTTACATACTAAATGACTTGCGAACTTATGTGTGGAAAAGATATTTTCATTTAATTTATTGAGATCAATTCAATGAAAAATATATTTTTTCCCTTTATGTTTCAACTATTTTCTATTTCATTTGAATGCTGCAACTACTGAGGTTAAAACAGGAGGATGCAGTGGAGTCCCTCCTCTCTGCTGATTCTTCCCACAGTCATTTCTAACACTCCATAACGCTTGACATATTATGCAATACATTCACTCTACTATGGAATCCAACTGCACAAAGTACATTTTATGTGATAATATTCTGTTCATTTACTCAGTGTTTAAAATGAAAAATGAAGGATATTGATGCAAAATAGTTACAAGACAATTAAGAATTTTAAAAGAAAGGGTTGGACTTTAAACATTGTTGACATTATGTGTTTGCTATATATTTCTATGGTTCAACTCTTCTCTGATCAAATCTCACCTCTGAACTGTAACATGCAGTATAACCACAGTTAAACAGCATAACACATGTGAACTGGAACAGCTTCCAAACAAAGAGGTGTGGAGAATTTTTCTATAATGTCAGAACAAAGAGAGATTTCCGGTGGCACTAAGAGGTTCTCAAGTTCTGAGTGTCCCTGACAGTCCAAGAAATCTTCCAACATATTTCTTGCTGCTTTTGCAAAAATCTCTCCCAAGCTACCTGAGACGGGAGTTCCATTCAGAGAGTTCAACATAGACTCATCAGCCAGCTGGCCATCTGGAGACATGCTTGTTGCAATGATGGAAGGTGAGACACTCTAACCAGGAAGGAAGAAAGGACTTTCAGCTCACCAGGATGAAAGTGAAGAGATATCAATTATTTCCTAGCAGAGAAGCAGTTCAGCCTCAGTGCTGGCAAGAGAATCCAAGTGGAATTAGAAAGTTTTCAACTATGGGACAAACTCACAAAGAAGTTTAGATATTAAAATACCAACCTTTTAAAAAACACTAACTGAAATAAATTAATATTTTATACATGATGTAAAATGAGATGCAGTGGAATTTTAAAAGGTGTTGCTACTATTTATTCAATTTGTGCATTGTGGAAATATATTCAGATCGTTTTACTGGATTTGTAACACTATATTTATGTCAGTCTACTATTTATTTATTCTTATTTATGACATCATAGGTATTTATTGCTTATAAATAAAATATTATATCATGCAAAATGGGAGCCTCCAACAGTAGTGATTTGTATTAAACACCTATATAAAATAAACAAAAACAAATCCCAGACCAAACCAACTCTGTAATTGTTCATCCTTAAAACTCCATTCCAGAAAGTAGTTAAGCACATGAGACCCATCCCACTGGAGTTCGTGCTTCAAGCTGGGAACACACTTAAATACACTGATGACTCTTAAGTTCACTGGTCTTCCATATGAAAAAAATATTAACTGTGTAATAATTAGTCTTTCCACTGTAACAGACCACACAGCTCTCTACCCCTTTTTCCTCTTCTACCTTTTACTAGATTATTTTTTCCCAACACTGGTAGTTGTGGATGGTTGGTGTAGAAGATGGTTATGTAAGGAGAGTCTAGTTTGGTGTTCTCTCCCTACCAGTCAAGTTTGCGTGCCCTGCCAAAAACACACCAATTAAACTCATTTGTAACTAGCCTATCTATGCCCCCGCAAAATCAGGTTAGCCTGCATTCACACCCCCAACCTAAAATCAATTATAATTCCATGTATCCAGCTCGTCTCCACAATATATTTACAAGCAATCGTCCCCCCTTTAAGTGTGTGTGTGCACATGCATTCCCAGCGGATTTGCATGTCCTCTCCTTCCCTGCAGCTGACTTCTAAGTATGTGCCCAGCCTAGACTAAATTCATTCTTGTGTGCCAGACAGCAGAGTTCCCGATAACTGGGTCAAGTGCACGCTCCCTCAGCGCTGCCCAGAGAATAAAGGGGGCCAGGGGTCTTCGGGGGTGGGGGGCCCCCACTTCGGTGTTAATTTGGCGTCGGGGGGGTCCTTCTGCTCCAGAACCCACCATCGAAGTGCCCCAAAGACCCACGGTGGGGGCCCCCTGCCACTGAATTACCGCCGAAGCCCCAGCACTTTGGCGGTGGGTCCCGCTTCAGTGGTAATTTGTCAGCAGGGGTCCTTCTGCCTTGGAGCGGAAGGACCCCCCGCCGTCGAAGACCCGTAGAGGAAGAAGCTTCTGGGGCCCGAGCCCAGCGAGAGTTTTCCAGGGCCCTTGGAGCGAGTTAAAGAACCTGCTCCAGGGTCACTGAAAACTCTCATGGGGGTCCCTGTGGGACCTGGGACCTGGGGCAAATTGTCCCGCTTGCCCCCACCACCACCCTGGGCAGCCCTGTTCAGCAGACCCAGAAGGTGCAGTAGCATAGGCATCACTCCTGCTCTGACAACGAGGATAAGACCAGTTGGTGCAGACTCAAAAGTCAGCCAAACTGGCACAAGGGAAAGAGGCCAGGACAGGTGTTGATTAATCACTTTCTTGAACAGCCTCTGATAATAGGGGCCCTACAGAGCTCCATATGGATTTTAAAGCTGTCCTGCCACAGTGGAATGTGAATGTCTGCTCCAATATAGCTACCCCTGTGGGCACAAGGAAGTACAAAGTGCAACCTCTTACCTCTACAAGAATGAATCTGACTCAGTCTTTAACGCTTCCTGGTTGTGGTGGGGAGGACAGTGTTGATATCAGGCTTAGAAACAGTATTAGAAATGTTTAAAGATTTCAAAGCCATGTAAGAGAGTTAGACACATTTTCCACAAGGCATGGTAATGGGTGGTGATGGAGTACAACTTCTCCATTTGAGGGGAAATATCACATTTTGATATGCTCTTCAAATACTTTGAAAGCCAATATCCTTTAAATGGAGTGCAATATAGATCACAGGAGATAAAGTAGATACCAGCAGAAACTACCAGCAGAGTAAATGGTTGCTTTTTGAATATGTATCACTTTGTGTTAAAAAATTAAGTTCTCTTGTTTTATCCAGCGGAAACTCCTGATTCCAGATGGTGGCACAGGGTGTGATGGCATACTGCTGAGCACACTGTTTATGATATGGGAGGATGCTGCTGTACTGTGACTTTCTGAATGTGTCGTTCTTACCTTTCAAATCATACTGCTCTGCTGCCATTCAGCAGTTGCAGGAAAAGATATATCATCTGAATAAGCAGAGACAAATATTTGATTTGGATGATTACTCAGCAGGTGTCTCATCATCACCGTGGTACCTAGATTAATTATTTTCCCTCAATTTATGTATGTTTTGCAGTGAATACATATAGTATGGGATAGATCATTAGGATTCTGATAAATCTGACCTCAGACCGCTCCAGAGAGCTCACTAACCCAGTGCCAATAGACACACGAGATGCATGTGGTGATCCTGATAGATAGCTTTGGTTCATACTCTGCCCCGCATCTATTCTTTCCCTCTAATGGAACATTCCTTAGGTGCTGCTGGCAAGGCAACTTCCTCAGATTTCATCAGCCCCTTTCAGTCAGGTTTGCATTTCAGTATGCCTAGTCTTGTTGACTTCTCTAGTCATTCACAAACATCAGGTGCCAATGCAGGTATTTACCACTGACCACAAGGTTTTGTTGAATTGTCTGAAGTCCTTAGCTGGGATAGATGGCATCACTCTTCAGTTCTAGTCTTTCCTTATAGAAAGGTCCAAGAGGTTGGTTTTGGTGAGATGTTCATCTGCTTAAAGAACTCTCAATGCAGGTTGTCACAATGTATCTAAGGCAATTATATGGCCCTCAGCACTATTATATCTAAGCACCTCACAATCTGTAATGTATTTATTCTCCCAACACCCCTGTGAGGTAGGGAAATGCTGTTAGCCTCATTTTACAGCTAGCCAACTGAGGCCCAGAGAGACTAAGTGACTTGCTAAAGGGCATACAGGAAAGTCTGTGGCAGAACTGGGAATTGAACTCAGGTCCCCTGAGTCCCTGATAGTACCCTAATAACTGGACCATTCTTCTTCTCTAGAAGGATCTTTTCTGTCAGCACCCCTTTCTATCCCCCACCCCATTTAGCATGTATATGGGACTACAGAAGATACAATGAGATGATTTAGACTGTGTAGCCTTTATTATGCAGATGACACTCAGCTGTGTGTGTGTTCTTATCACCAGATCCAGGTGATATGGTGTCTTTGCTTTCCCTGTGACAGGTTGAGATTTGGATGTGAACAAGAGCGAGCTGTCTGAAATTTAAGCCAGACAAGCTAATGGTTTGTGTGCATACAGAGATAGGAAGTGATATAGAAATAAATTCTGTTATCCCCCTTTTTTGCCTGTGTATCACGTGATGAACTTCTCTCACAGTATTCCCCAATTGGCACAAGCCTCTCTCCAGCTGATGCTGGATGAAAAAGACATAAACAACTTTAAACAATTAACTAAATGCATTCAAGAACGACAAAGCATTTTGCTTTATAGTTTGGATTGATTTTTATTCTATATGAACTTGGTGACAGTGTCATTTTGTGTATTTGTGGAAACTTTGGGCACAACTGGGCATGAAAAAGGAAGTTATCGGAGCTGGGGAGGATTTTTTATTATTATTGAGGGAAAATAGTTTCTGAGGGAAAACAACAAAGTTTTCTGGGGAAAAGTTTCAATCTTGCTGAATATTTTAGGTTTTCCATTGAGGAAAAGAAAATCAAAACTTTTTTTTAATGTAAGAGTTGAAACATTTCAATTTATTGAACCGAATTGAAACATTTTGTTTTGGGTCACTTTGATATTAATCTGCATCAACGTCAGCTGCCACGGAGCCTCATGACAGTAATAGTTCAGATGACTGATGTTCCCATTATCCTCAGGGGCTGGGCCAGGTTACTTGGCTGGACTACATCTACCAAAGTTTCTCTTTTGGTCTCATGACCGTGGTGTACCACATGGAACCAAACCCACAGAAGAGAAGAGGGGCATGAGGTGTTGATGAGTTGGGAATACGGCCATACAATTTATGAATTCTGAGTGAGATTTTGAACCCTATGTGTCTGTGTCAGGCTGAAAACTCCATCTGTAAAGTGCAGCCTTTTGTCTTCTCTGTAGTTCGTTCTATGTTGAGTTGGAATCCTGGGCTGGGGACAAAAGACCAACAATAAAGTGTCCTTGACTCCTAAGCACCCAGTCATCGGACATCTATTCACTATTGACCGGGGGTCCCCAGCGCGGTGCCTGTGGGCGCCATGGCACCCTCGGGGGCATCTAAATGCGCCCATGTCCTGGCCAGGGGTTGAGCATCCGCCAAAATGCCACCAAAATTCGGCGGCGCTGCCTCTGGATGACGCCGCTGACAAGCGACGTCATCCAGAAGTGTCACTGACGAATTTCAGCGGCTTTTCGGCGGATGCTCGACTGTTGTCACAGTCTTTCGTCTGGCACCTGCCAGATGAAAAGGTTGGGGACCACAGCTCCAGACAAAGGCCTGGTTCCTGCCCATCAGAACTGGTTTAGCAGGGGGAGGTTGCTTCAGCTGACAGGGGGTCTCTTCTCATGTGAGGAAGTTTGCAAGAGTACCGCCTGACAGGGGCTGAAGGTTTTAAAAAGGGCAGAAGCTGATCTGCAGAAGAACTGAGGGTCTTTTTTCTCCGGTCTAGGAATGGGAGGTTACCCAGCATATAGAAGCCTCATGGGGCAGGGTGGGACTGCCTGCTTTCCTAAGCCCAGATGCCCCATAGGACTCTTGACAACCTAAAGGACTTGGTCTGCAGCTCAAAGAATTCCCTGGAATGGTAAGGAAGCTGTGTCTGTGACATGTGTTTAGTGTTCTGTATGAGCTGTCCTGTCCTTTACATGATTAAGTGTAAAAGAGTGTTAGACTGTGCAAAGTCTGTGTGCATTAACTGCTTCACTATACCTGCACAACCATGAAAGAGAAATTACAAACCAGAAAATTTACACTTTTGGGGCAGAGTTCTGGGATACAGATGTATTTAGGTAACTGGGGTAATCTCAGGGGTCAGGGCTGATCCTGGGAGCCTAGAGCAGGTGGGCTAATTAGCAGGGGTAATGAACAGAGTCTGACCCTTTTCCTGAGCACTGAGAGGCCAACAGAGGAGGTTGCTGAGGCTTCAGAAGCTTTACACACCCCAGAGGATCCAGAACACAAAAGTTTGAATCCCCCTTGCAGAAGTCCTAGTGGGTTGATCTATTACAGATGCACCTGACTGAGAACTTGCATAGGGCATGGGAAAGCTCATGGCAGACACAATTCAGCGTCAAACCCAACCAAAGTGAAGCATTTTGACATTTCCAAACTGAAGTTTTTCAGAACTTTCCACTTTACCAAAAAACATTAAATATTTGGACTGTTTGGCCAAACTTTGAAATATTGGACTACCCCCGCCCCCGGATGGAATTTCCAGTTTCTGGCCACTTCTAGAAGATCATGACAAGAATACTATAGTCATTACTCATGTTGTTACTTGTGTGGGATTTGCAATTCAACCTCTCATAGAGAATAAAACCCTACAGCATAATGATATGTTGAGTGACTATGCCCATACTTATAATTAAGCTGTTATAGTATAGACACATTACTGCTTTCTAATGTCAGCAACAGAAACCTCTTTGCTTAGAATGGAAAGTGACTCACTCCAGCAATTAGAAAGAGTTCCCTACATGACTCTGTATTCAAACCTTACACTTACTCCAATCGGATTATTTGAGAAATGTCAGCATTACAAGATAACCTGCAGTTTCCCAGCAGTCCATCTAATATACAAAATTATATGCTCAATCAGTACATGAAAGTTTGTGTGCAATTTGTCAGGTAATGAGAGAGACATTTCATACACACTAGAAGCCCCCAGCAAAGGAAAAATGAGGGTTTTCCTGCCTTCTGCATAGGGACAATGAGGAAGCTGGGGGCAGTGACATCAAGTAAAGCAACTGCGAGCTGCTGGTTTGAGATGATGGCTAAAGGAACTCAAGGGAGAAAAGAGAACTGAGGAGTCTTGGGAGCAGCATAGCAGAAGAGCATAGTAGAACTGAACTGGCAGTCAGAAACAAGGGGAAAGGACCCATTCGGTATCAGCCACACAACTACACCAATATAACACCAATTCAGAGATAATGTGGTAAAGCAGTGCTCGGGGGGAGGGGCTGCACACTCCAGCGGATCAAAGCAAGTTTGATATAATGTGGTTTCACCTATAACATGGTAAGATTTTTTGGCTCCCGAGGACAGTGTTATATTGGGGTAGAGGTGTACTTGCGAAAAGGAACTAGGTGGGACCAGAGAGAAATGCATGACTGAGCATGCTTGGGACTGAGCCTCAGTTTGACTGTTCTCAGTTAGTACTCTGATCAAAGATCTTGTGACTGGGGGAAGTGGAGACATTGTAGCTAGGAAGCACAGAGCCAGTTCGGTTCTTTAAAGGCACTTTGCCGGAAAGGCAAACAGCAGTTTAACTTTCCATTCAAACTAGAGTAGAATGTATAGCAACTTATAAAGCCTTGCCATTTAGCAGCAGCTGCTGGACACAGTTTAATTTGATGCTAAGCAAAATGATAATGCTTGCAAGCTATAGCCTGCAGCCACTCATATAATTTAAAAAAAGACAATCATTTCTGCCAGAAAGGGGAGCACAGTTTTATTTTCCAAGACAGATCAGTATTTGTAGTAAAATAAACTGTAACCTGACTACTTGCGGCTGCAAAGTAGAGTTTGATTTGATTCAAGGAGGTAAATAGCCTCTCTAATATTTTGTTACAGTTTTGCAATAAAATAGCTGTTCCAGCCAGACAGTTTAATTTGCAAATTAGTCCTTGACTTATGATTTAAACATACTTGTAGACAAAAAACTATACACACACATACTTGACTGCTTTTTATATATTACTGCGTTTGTTACAGTAGTGTCAGGGGCCAACTGAGAATGGCATCCCGTTATGCTCATCACTGTATAAATATAGAATAAGAGACTATCTAATATGTATAAGGCATCTGGAACATCTCATCCTGAATCAGTAGAGGTAATACTGAAGGCCATGGATCAAGTAAGTAAAAACCATATGACACAGAAGAGTATGTTATAAAATGACCATTTTCCATAATTCATGGAAAACCAAATATCTGTGGGATTTTTCTTGCCTTAAAGAAGTTTTGTGAAATTTGCAGAAGCACAGGAAAGTCTGTTATATGGGCAGTCCTCTTGCAAGTGTGTGTAAGACCTTTAGAACTGATTCTCAACAAGTATGTGACCACTGTCCTGTCTAGATGAAGTGCATGGAAGCAGAAAATATGTCACCCTGTCCACAAGAAGTCCCTATTTCTAGATTGCTCCATAAAATACAATGAGATGAGAGAAAAATATTGCCTCAACTTGTTTAACACTGCTTACAGTCACTAAAATTACAGATTGTTTTATAGATTGTCAGATATGCTGAAAATTCTGAGCCAAAATAGTCTTAAATTTGGATCACTCTATGGATGTTAATATGGTTTAAAAGGCTTTAGTCAGGCAGCAGTGTCTTTCAAGAATATGCATTTTTGATACACTTAGAAAGCTAGATTTATTCCTGTGCTTACTTATGAATCAATGACAGGTCTGCATGTGAGCCAAAATCAGCAAGCATAAGATACATGCAAAATAGGAAACCTTGCATTCTCTTTGGTGACGCTGTTGTCTTGGAATCTGGGACAGATAGCGATACCACAAAATCAGCTTTAGGAATTATAAGGATCAGAACAAAAGAATTCAAATCAAAGTCTGAATTTCGATGGTGCAGGAATGAATATGGGCTGTTCAAATGGTGCACAGTCCAAATTTACAGCGATGCTCATGTTATCATCGTGCAGTGTGCCAGCAACAACCTTGTTATTCTAGATCACACAAACAAGATACAAAATCTGAATTTATCTTGCCATTGAATTATTTTACTATTTATGTCCCAAAAGATGACAACTTAAAGCTATTGCTGGTGCCTTTCAGAGTTATTCATCTGGCGTCTGTGTTGCTAGTCAGGGCAATGCACTAAAAGCAGTGATCTAAAGCTATCATTAAGCTATAACCAATTTGGAACAGGTACTGATATAGCCCGAGTTAGAAGCATTCTTAAGGAAATCAAGAAAGATATATGAAATACAATCTGCCTGAAAATGAAGGACTTAATCATTGTGGCTAAAGTCTCTCTAACTTTTCAAGTAAAGGAACTCTTATTGTTAGAGGCTTTGCAAAAGCTAGAAAGTATTGTGCCGGAATGCAAATCAATAAGACATTTCTGGTTCCTCTGTCTAAAAACAAATCTGTAAGTATGGCAAACGAAGGAGTAAATATATCTGGATCCTTAGAGGCAAAGCAGCAGAAAATCTATATAGTTGAAGCTTGCATTGAACATGTACATGTCAAATTCACCAGGAAACTTTGGTGCTGGAACTAGGGGTGCTCCCTATTTTGAAGTGGTTTCCATCATAAACAGGGTTTACAGTTTAGTTCAATGGTACTCAGGACCCTCACTATAAAAATTGTTCCAGCCCCCTGCTAGGAAACAGCAATCACCATCATGTAGTTCCAACGCTTGATGCCTAGCGATTCAAAAAAATGGCCCCGTGGAGCAATGGACAAATTGACAATCTGCTGGAGCATTACACATAGTAATTGAGTGAGAGGGGAAAAAAGAATGCTGTTGATGGTTGGCTATAAAATTACACTAGGCATCAAATCCACAAGTGACAGTACATAGGCATGCCTATCAAACCCCATAGTGACCTGGCCACCTGCCTTGCAGAAGATGTTGCTTTTGATAATACTGTCTTCATTGTCTCATAGCACTCCAGTAGTAGAATTAAAGTTTTCCCACATTTAAACTAATCAAAACAACCCATAGACATACAAACAGTAAGAGAATTCTAGGATGCAATTAGGTCAATCAGGTTTGAAAGGACATCTGGAACAAAAAACATATTTGTGGACAGAGTTGCAGTGAGTGCTCAACAGCAACAGAAGTCAGCGCTACCGTAAAACCAGACTAGCACTATTTGAAATAATTCGATCTAGATTTCAAAACAAAAGATGGACAATATCCATTATTGTTTTTATTATTCAAATTACAACCGTGTCTGAAGGCCTCAACCAGGGTTGGGTGCTCTTTATGTTAGACAGTGAAGAAATAGCTATTAAAAGGAAATATCTGCCTCACAAAGCATATGGTTTAAAGCTCCTGATGTGCAATCTGATGTGTGTGTGCGCAGAGTCCTGCCCTTCCTGGAGCCCCATTGACTTTAAAGAACTTTACATGTTGGAAAGTGTCTGCCTGCATGGATTGGATTGCAGGATTTGGGGGATGGGGGTGGGGGGTCAGGAAATAAGACAAAGGGAAAAGGAGCAGGATACAGCTGGAGATGGTCGAAAATGGGATAAAGCTTCCATGAAAATTTTCACCTTCCCCCAAATATTTGAAGTTTCAATGAAAAATTTAGTCTAAACTTTGAATTTTGAAAATATCTAAAAAAAAGTGTTCAATCATCCTGTTAGTTTTAGCCAAGACTAGTTACAAACAAGAGAGGAGAGGGAGAGAGAACCTGAAGACCTGTAAAAATGCATATACTCTGGGCCAGATCCCAGGCCAATTCCAGAAGTGCAAAGCAGTCTTAAATCCTGCACATGGTAATTTTTGGGTGACACGAACTCTCACAGCAGTTCCTACTCCACTCTCCTCCCACATGCCAGTGCAAGGGAAATGGCTATGGCAAGGCAAGCCTAGCCAGAATATCACTATGTTCTAGCAATCCCCAGAAATGGCCCCTGGTCAAACAAGAAGCTGCATTAAAGAACAGCACTCTAACTTACAAAGAACGGTCTGGCCTCAGGATTGTGCCTAAAGCCACTTTCACCCCTTCACTTGCAATTTTTTTTGCTAAATGAATCTCAGCTAGACCAAATGATCTTCATCCCTGATCACAAAAGGTGGTAGAACTCCATATTTTTCCTTCCTTTGGGGCTTGGTGACTCACCTCAGAATCAATGGGCTAGGACCAATTGTGCTCCACCTACAGGCCAGGTACATAAACTTACAGATACCCCTTACGTTCTCTAAGACATTACAATTTATTAACAGCTGAACGACTGTGCTGTCACATGGGTGTAGTTCATGGAGTGACTACTGGAAAATGGTTTTGCAGTAAGTATGAGTGAGGACTGGCAAGTACATGTGTTGTGTTAGTAGATTTTTGTTGATTTGCATGCAGCAAATGAGATGTGCGCTGTGGTGAGGGGCTATGTTTACTGATTGTGTTGATCTGTGTGGGTGGCAAATGAGTGGCATGTATTTTAGTGTAGTATGTTTGGGGTGATTGTGAATGCTGGTTGTGTCTGGGGCAGTGGTGCTGGGAGGCTAATATTGTGTCTACAGATTAAAGAGGCATGTATGCTGCTGGGAGCGGCTAACAGCTGTGTGTGCTTGGCGTTACTGTATATGCTTGTTTTGCTTTGTGTTTATAGGGCTGTGCTTTAGGATTTTGTGTGTTGTTGTTTGGGTGCGTGGGTTGCATTGGGGAGTCTGTGTTGAGTTGTACATGTGGCAAATCAACCTTTGAAGAAATATGGCAGTTGGGCCACCTAATTCCCTGTAAAAGTTTGATTTCACCTATTTGAGCATTCCCACGGGACAGTGCTGCCATTCTCTTCAGCTCCCAGCATCGGCTGTAGGCTATCTACCTGCCTGTATAGGTCTTCTGTAGCTCAGCCTTTTGGCCAGGTCACACAGTCCAAACCTTTTCCAGGGTACAACTTGAACGAAAGCAGTTCCTTCTTCAGAGCAAACTATCAATGAGACTGTTTCTTACCTATTTGGGCTAAGTTCCCTCTTGGAATCAAATCTGGAAGGCTCCTTCCAAACTCTTGCTATTGACGGTGGTCAGTAACAGACCCCGCCCTAGCCTAGTTTCTTTGGTTGTAGCCTAGGGAAGCAATCCTCCTTGCTCTTCTAGCTCTAGCCAGGAATTGCCTCAGCTGGCAACTCCTTTTATTTCAGCTTGCTGGGCCTTGATTGGCTTTTGTCTGTCCCAAGCCCTTCTTACTGCTGAAGGCCCAGATCTCAGTGGTTCCCCAAAATGGCTGCTCTTGAAGGTCTAAATTAATACGTGGTGCTTTTTTCCCTTCAGAAAGCAGTTTCCTGTGGCCGAGTGCAGCAAAGTAACGGGGTCTCCAGCAGCGGTCCACAATGACAAAAATTTCACATTTTTGACCTTATTCAAAACCTGACATTTTTCTTCTTAAAAAAATGTTTCATAATTTTTAATCAACTTTTTACATTTTACAACTTTTTACACCAATAAACAAAAGAATAACCATTTTGCTGGTACATTCATGATCTGTGCAGTCCTCCATCCCCCTGGTAAAATAAAGATACTAATTAGCATTTAGATAAATCTTGTATTCAAGTCATCATTTGCAAACTAGGTCACAGATCCTCTCCACTTTTTTCCTGCCCCTGCCCTCCATCTCCCTGGCAAAATAAAGATACGTGACTTTACGTACTGGAGAGTCACCAAAACAGAAAAACAACGAAGTATCCAGTGTCACCTTAAAGACTAACAGATTTGTTTGGGCATAAGCTTTTGTGGGTAAAAAACCCACTTCTTCTTTAACCATGAAAGCTTATGCCCAAATAAATCTGTTAGTCTCTAAGGTGACACCGGACTCCTCGTTGTTCTTGTGGATACAGATTAACATGGCTACCTTTCTGATACTTGGTAACAAAACAGAAATGCTCTCCCCTCTTAATAAGCTGTTCCAGACAACTTTTAGAGTTGGAAACTGCATGCCAAACCAATCTTGTAACTTAGCATTTGAATTAATTCTGAAGTTTTCTTCACACTCTTCAGTTCTTCACAGACCACATTCTGTGCTGACAACTGTGGGAGTTGCTTTTCTCAAGCTCCTAGCTGGGAGGGCTACATGTATATATGAAATATGCATTTACCAATCATTACAGAGGCTTCGGAGCACCATTTAGAGTAGCAGCGCCAGGTGGGCAGGGCAAGCAATGTCCTGCCCCTGGCGGGGGTGAGAGGTTACAGGGGCGGAGGGGAATCAAGTCCAGAAGAGTGGGAGGCCCTGGGGTGCAGAGGCAGCTTGGAGAGGAAGCCTGTCCTGCACTCAACCCACAGTGGCTCCCGTCCTTCAGGGTAGCCCCACCTCCCTACTCTAGCCTCTTAGGCTATGTCTTCACTACCCGCTGTATTGGCGGGTAGCAATCGATTGCTCGGGGAATGATATATTGCATCTCATCTAGATGCGATATATCGATCTCTGAACACGCTTTTATCGATTCCGGAACTCCACCAAGCCGAGCGGAGTGGCGGAATCGACAGGGGGAGCTGCGGACGTCGATCCCGCGCCTTGAGGACGGTGAGTAATTCGATCTTAGATACTTCAACTTCAGCTACGTTATTCACGTAGCTGAAGTTGCGTATCTAAGATCGATTTTCCCCTGTAGTGTAGACCAGGCCTTACTTCTCACCACAACCTGACCCCCTCCTTTCCTGGCTCTGGCATTACAGGCTTGCCTGCCCTGAGGTAGCATGTGATGGGCCAAAAAGTAGTCAGGCCCTTCCCCAGTTCCAGAGCCAATAATTATACATATTTACACTATACATATATATATAACTGTAAGCCCCTCACCTTATACATAAAATTGTTCAGATATTTTGATTTTTAATTGAATTAGAAATAAATTACTATATAATCTTACTTCTGATTTACAGTCTCACTGGTGGAGATGGAATCATTTTAATTTACATTAACATAAGGACAAAACTAAACAGAAGACCTTGAGAGAGTGAGACTCGCTAAAAATAAGAGAATAAATATGAAAGCCTCACATTAGCACAATAGCCAAAAGAAAACAGGCAGAATGCAGAGAAATACCTTTGACCAATCATTACAAAAACTGGTTTTGATTACATGTGGTTGAAAAATGAAAACGTATTGTGACAAAAATTCACAATTTTGACATTATTCAAAACCTGACATTTTTCTCTTTTAAAAAAATGTTTGACAATTTTTAATCAACTTTTTAAATTTACACTAGTAAACAAAAAACATTTTGCTTTCATTTTAAAAAAATCTCAAAAAGCATGAAATTAAAAAAATGGAAAAACTTTACTAAAAAAGGGCCATTTATTGGACAAAAAATATCTCAATAAAAAAAAATCTACTTGAGACACCATATCCTTGAAACTGTGCTTGCCCCAGTTCGTTGCAAGAGAAATAAATTTGAAAGAGAAGTGGTTGAGAGATCAGGAACAAAAATTAAAGTCCCAGGAGAGCCTTCTAGAGAAAGAGAGATTGAGACTGTCTAGTCTAGAAAACAGATGAATAAGGGGACAGAGGAGTACAAAATAATGAATGGTAAATCACTGACGCCTATTTATCCTTTCAAATAATACGAGAACAAGTGGACATCCAAACCAACACATCTCAAACTGACAAAAGAAAGTAATTTTGTGCATAATTAACTTGTGGGACTCGTTACCACAATATCTTATTGAGGTCAAGAGCTTAATAGGATCCAGAAAATGATTAGACATTTATATGTATAGTAAGGATATCCACAAATTACATTAGATAGGATATAAAAATAGTTTTTTATAAAGGGATATAAAAATAGTTTTTTATAAAGGGATATAAAACAACTACTAGCTGGTTGGGTTAGGAAGAAAATTTTCCTATAGACAGGTTGTTTAATAATTTTCCATTAAAGGGTTTGTAGCAAATTTCTTAAAACATCTGTCCCCTTTAAAAAAGGGTAATAGACTAGGTGGACCAGTGGTTTGACCCCATATGGTAATTCCTATGTTCCTATCTGGCTTCCGGGCCTCTGTGCAGGCCTTGTAGCAGAGTCATAGTAAATTTTATTATTTCATCCAAATTAGCTTTTACAAGACTCGAATGGCTGTATTAATCCTGGGTCACAGTGGGAGTATAAAAGATATGAACAACATATTTGTTGGCTAATGAGATGGTGCCAGTGTAAAACAACTACAGTGGCCACCGTTAAAAAGTCATCAGGAACCAAGGGGACAATTACCACATTTTTTTACCCTATTTTGGGTGTAAGGGCAAACTGTGCACTCTCATACTCCACTGTGTGGTGACTGTGTGATTAGCAGCAATCTCTCAACAGTGAGAATGGGAAGGTTCATAACTGATAGAAATGGAAAAGTGATCCCTCAAAGTTTTACAGTTGCTTTAGAAAGTAATTTAAATATACGAAGGAACCCAAAACATTTTGGGCCTAATTTTCTGAGTTGCTGAGCACTCGCCGCTCCCTCTGATGATGAGAGCTGAGGACTCTCCGTGTATGTGAAAAATCAAGCCCTTTGGCTTGGTTTAATTCTTTATGCAAAGGAGCAGAAGAAGAGACATTCAAATCTCTCTGGTTTTATCCTTTTTTGGCTTTGGGCACACTTCAAAGGATAGTTGTAGGGTCAGCCTCATTTCCAAAAAGATGCCTCTCCTTGAAGTCAATTAAGAGAAAGCAGTTGATCATTTTGAAGTCATATCCATTTCTCTTCATGTAGTGAAGGCTGTTTACAGCTGACATGACTGCACATACTACTGCTGGCTGAGGCACGCTGTTGTTGTCTTTGCTGCTGCCGTGAGGGAGAGGGCAGTAATCTTCTCTGACTGGCCCTGTCCCCTTTCCCTCCCCCTCATTCTCACTAAGCCTCCAGCAGACTGTCTTTTGTCATTCCTACCACTGGAGTTTTCAAAGACAAGGGTCTAATTTCCATTGGCTACTCTGCGAGCATGTCCAGTTTATTTGATGTTTGGACACCAAACAAATGCTTGTGCTCACAATGCAGAAATAATCCCAGACAAAATAAGATGGTGGCTGTGCTGAGAATATCAAGAGGTGGAAGACAGTCTGAGCATTACTTAAAAACAAAACCCAGGAGTCTAGCTCTAGCTGTGGCATTCGGTCATACAAAACACAGCAGGCTTTTGAGCTCTCACTTGATATTCCCTTCCTTTTGAGCTGTACCAGGAACAGGGGTGGGAAGCAGTTTCTGATTTTCCTAGAAAGTTGTCATCACTCCCATCACATAAACACACAGACAAAACCACCCAAGATGGTCTCTTAAAGTGCACTAATTTAACAGAAACAGTATTTACCATAAAACTAAACATAAAGGCAAAAAACACAAACAAGCAGACCTAATGATAGTTTTCTACTTTGGAAAGACAGTAAGGATCAGGTCACGCAATGCCTGGAGGATTACAGCTCACATGTTCAGTGGCAGGCAATGTTCTTTTCCTTGGTTTACACTTTCTTTATTAGTATCATTTTAACAACAGATGGGAACAGCAGCTTAAAAGAATCAGCCTTTCTCCTTCATTTTGTTGCTTGAGGTCCTCTCTGACAGCTGAAAAATGGCATGGTAAGAGTTAAGGGTAAAATCAAAAGCAAAGAAGGAACACAGGGGAGGACAGGCAGAGCACACAAATCAAAAGGAACTTGTATCAGCAAAGAACTATTTGCAGGACCCAGCCATGCTCACAATAGTCTTCATTCAAGTTCACCTTGTGAGAGAGAGAAAAGAGGTGCCTGATGGCCTCAGAGGAAGGGGCGGGAGGCGGGGGGAGAGTGCAAATCCAAATGTCGATTTGTAGACATAGTGAGGAGAGCCTGCTGGCTGACAGGCTGATTTATTGGATTCTTCCAGTTAATCACTGCCGGCCTGTGGCCAAACGGATCTCCAGCAAAGCTGAAAGGCAGCCGAGGGAAACAGGCTTATAAGCATAAAGCCGCATAATGGCGTTCAATGAAGTGTGAGACTTTTAGTTCAGTCTCACTGAGCCGGCCGCACCGCCGGAATGTCAAAGAGGGATTGTGGGTGGAAAAATTATGGATTTAAACTGCTAGCTGTAAATGAGGTCAATATGTCTGGTTCATAAACAGTCCGAGCCTATTCCAAGAATGCAGTGAGGGGGAAAATTAGCGTGAAGCCAACACTGTAGACAAACCTCATTGAGATATAATTGCAGCTATAAATACAAGCGAAAATCTTACCAAGTGCAATAAAATACAGACACGCTTTTTTATCTCCCCCCATATTCCCTTCTTTGAATCTATGCATTTGTTAAGTGTTGTGCATCTATAATGTCCCCCACCCTTCCTCCCTCTCCTCCTTCTTGTGACACCCAGTGCTGAAATTAATTGAGTGTTCTTGATCTCCCATTCCATTTTATTCAGGCAAGATTGGAAAAAATCAAAAGAGCACATCTAAAGCATTTTCTTCCCTTTTGCTTTTCTGTTTGAATCAGGTTGAAATGTGTTAAAAAAAAAAAAAAAGGCATTGCATCTTTTTTATATATTAAAAAAAAAGCCTACAGTAAAAAGCCTTTTTAAACTAATACATCTGTTAGATCATTTGAATCTCAATTTAATGAGGTGACATCAAAGGAAAGTATTGGATTCTATGGACAGACCCTTTCGTGAGCTATCTGGTCTTTGCTCACAAAACGTTGATTTTAAATTAATATGATGTCTCCTTTTCTTTTCCCCATTCTCAAACCACTGGATTTTGTGCTGGGAGCTCAAAAGTTCAGAGGGACAGATGCTAAGTAAGGTGCTTCACCCTGTTTAAAATTTGATACAATAATAAATTGAAGTCTAATAGCCATGGTCAGGCTGTCTTTCCTCCTAAGCCAATTGATTTAAATAGCAGTAATTTGGCTAGCAAGGCTAGTCCTGTTTAAATTAAACCCATTAATATAATAGCACCAGTCTTGAATGAAATTTATCTGTAACAGAGCCTCCACCGGTCAGCAGTTTAATAACTGGCCAGAGATATCCTTAAAACACTCACATCCATACAAACAGGAATTACTGATTAGATTCAAGATCCTCCTGCCTCAGTGAGGGGAAGAGGGAAAAAGAGATACTGTCAGACAAAGATGGAAATTAACATTTTTCTTTCCAGGAGGATAGGCCTGTAAATCACTAATGGGAGTAGAGAGCTGTTGTTATAAAGAAATATAATCAATGGGAAAAAAAGCCACAGAACTTTTATCCTTGTCCTAAATGTGGCATACAGAAATTCCTTCTCCTACCTCCAACCGCACCCTTACACTCCCTGACACTCTCCCCTCCACAAATACACATCCCTTATACTTTCCTGGCCTGGTAATTTTCATTTAAGTAACATTAGCAAGACAAGCTATACAAATGCTGGCAAGCAACAAAAATACAGAGACCTCAGGTCTCTGTCAGATAAATCTGTATCAAGCACCTGCCCACATGTGTCTAGGAGTTAATATACAAAACACGAAACATCTGCAGAGCACAGGGCTTCATTAATCTCGTGTGTTCATTCACCATTCCTGGTTGCTATTATTATGATGCTCTCTCTTTTGCTTCTTCTAGGGTTATGCATGGTTTTTCTTCACAGCTTTTTAATGGGAAATCCTGATTATGAGAATTCAAGGAAATACATCTTCCACTTTGGACATCAAGTGTCTCTCTCTGTTTCAATCTCTACTTTGTCAGATTAGTTGCACGTTCGTTCCCCATTTAGGTTGCATGGCCTTCCTTCTTTAGTTTATGAATGTTAATTCTACCTGAAGAGACTGATTTTTTTTTTACATAGTTACCCATTGACTTATATAATGGTATTTTAGGTTATGATTTGGTGTGTTGGAGGTAATTCAGTTGGCTGTGGGGGTGGGTTGCTTTGGTCCACTGAGCAGGACATCAGTGTTGTTGAGATCTGGGAACGATTTTATGGGTTTTTTTTAATTTAATTTTTGAAGCCTAAGTGCTTTGTGGTAGAGGAGTGAATGCTGCTGTGGCTGAAATGACACCAAATGTTTTGTTTTTTTCTATGTATGTGGATTAAGAAGCCAGGCCTTACCATTTTTTTTTTGCCAGGCTGGCAAAACATTTTGCCTCAAATCTCTTGTCCTTAGTTCCCCCTCCCCAAAACAAGAATTACAGATGCCTGTCCCACTATTGCCTGCCCCTTTCCCCCCAGAAAAATATCAAACTAACTCCAGTGCACCCTGACCACACAAACACCACAATTTCAGCATTCAGTAAGGTGGAATTGGTAGCATCATCTATTGTTACGGTTGCACACACTACTTATTATAAGACCCCATTCTCACTGGCTTGCAATTTTGTCTACTTTAACTGTCTGAGCTGAAATTTTCCATGCCAGGTATCTGCCCACAGGGTGACATTTTTTTCTTGAAAATATTCAGCAAAAATAGGGAAAAAAATTCTGTTTCTGAGATCAAGGTTAAGGAAAAATACATTGTTTTGTCCATGTTAAAAATATTTGTTTAGCCATTTGGTTGAGAAGCTCCAGTGCCTTCACGCTTTGGAGCAAAGCAGGAGTGTGGGGGGGAAGACGATGGTAATAAAGACGCTGTTCCCACGAGAAACCTCCCAAACTGGACCAATTTATAAGCCTTTGGAAAATCTCAGTTTGCACATGCTCAGTAAAGACTTTGAGTCTGACAAAGACATTTTCCAAAGATTCTAGCTGCACTGAGCATATTCCAGGTCAGGTGATGGAGATGGAACAAGACTTCCTCTGCAATTGCAGTTCCCAATTCAGTGGCACCAGGCACCTGAATTGAGAGCAGGGAGATGGTCTCTGCTGTGCTCTCAAATAGGGTTGTAGTGACTTGGAGGTAATTTTACTTCACTATACAGCATCAGTGAGATTGATACTAGAATATGGTGTCCAGTTCTGGTGTCCACATTTTAAAAGGGATATTGAAATATTGGCGAGGGTGTAGCAAAGAGCCACAAAACTGATCGAAGGAACTGGAGAAAATCCTGTATAGTGAGAAAATTAAAGAGCCCACTCTGTTTATCTTATCAAAAAGATAATTGAGAGGTGGCTTGATTACAGTGTCTGAATGCCTTATAGGGAGAAAATATCAGGCATAACAAGAACCAGTGGGTGGGAGTAAATTCAAATAGAAAATTTGGCACAACATTTTAAGAGAGGGTGAATAACCACTGGAAGAACACTCTGAAGAAAAATGGTGGATTCTCCATCCTTTGACTTCGAATCAAAACTGGATGCTTTTCTGGAAGACGTGCTTTAGTCAAACACAAGTTATTTGGCTCAATACATGGGTACTTGGGTGAAATTTAATAGCCTGTGATATACAGAAGGTTAGATTAGAAGATGATCTAATGGTTCCTCTGGTCTTGAACTCTGAAGACTTTTTATAAGATTGATTATTTTTTACTCTTATTAACAGCAAGAATGTTAGAGAATATACTGAGTTAGAATTTTAGATTTAGCATTCTTTAGCGATGTATATACACAGGGCTTTGGAGCGGAGCCCAGAGCTGGAGCGCGGAGCAGCCCCAAAGTAGTGGAGCTGCAAGTTTTTGCACAGCTCCAAAGCACTGTATATACATGTTAATATTGTATCCCCAAAGATGCATGTATCAAAACCTTACTTTACTTACATGTAGAATGGAAAAATAACGCTCATGTTTTCTGCCAAATTTACTCCCTCTGCAAAAGATCGAAAGAGGATAGTCTCACTGGCACAAACGAATATCCTATTCCAAAGCCCAATTGTCAAACCATTGAGTATTACTCCTCCATTAAAAAGTTAAGAAATCATGCAGGATCATAGTCTGCCAAATAATGTATGTGGTAAAGGATGGTGAGGTTGGAGTTATTTCCCTGTCCCATCTCAATGTTACTATTTTAGAGTATACTTTGTCCATTTTTACTAGCTTAGTGTCCAATTCTGCAAAAAGACTTGGGCCCTATTTCAGCAAAGCATTTAAGTACATTTTTAAGACCTTTGACAAATGTTTTACTGAATAAGGGTGGCCTTAAACATATGATTAAAATTAAGTACATGCTTAAGAGCTTTGTTGAACTAGGGCCTCAATTCATGCAACTTTTTTTTTAATGGGTAGTCCCACTGAAGCCAATGGGATTACTTACATGAGTAAATTTATTTATGCACAGAATCAAGCTTTTAAACAATACTGTGTCTTTAAGATTTTGTCTCCACTATGCGATGAGATCGATCTAAGTTACACAACTTCAGCTACATAATTCATACATTCAACTGACATGAATAATGTAGTTGAAGTCGACGTACTTAGATCTACTTACCATGGGGTCCACACTACACTATGTCGACGGGAGATGCTCTCCTGTCAACTCCCCTTGCGCTTCTTGTTCACGTGGAGTTCAGAAGTCGATGGGAGAGTGATCTGCAGCCAGATTGACCACCAATGCATCAATCGCTGCGCATCAATTCCCCGATGAGTGTAGACAAGCCCTAAGTGTCATTCAGAGGCATATATATTAGACTGCTGTTTTAAAGGAAGAATCTAGACAAATTAGAGAAAATTTGTTAAATATAACATCCCACTAACATAATCTTATCCTATAGCTGATTGTATTTCTCACACACATACACACACACACGCTTTACAAATACTTTATGAGCCATCCTACCAGCTTCACAAATCACAACATTGGGTTCTCCATTCAGTTCTGAAGTTTATTGTACCTTGTGATTCAAAAGGGTGAACAGAAATTATCTAGAGAAATGTCTAAGTGTGACTCTCTCTTTTCAACTGTGTTTCAAACAAAAAGTCAAGGTAAGAAGGAAGGTTTCTTGCAGGGTCCTTTCAGAAAGAAGTATATGTACATGTATGAGAGAGAAAGGTACAAAGTGGAAACAATCATAGCAGGTTAGTGGGAAGGACCTTCTACGCTTTATCACTGGAGCCTCTCATAACATCAGCTCGAAAGTGCTAGGGGCCAGATCCTCAACTTGTGGAAATTGTGATAGCTTAGTTGAAGGCTATGGAGTTATGACAATTCATACCAGCTAAGGATCTGGATGTAGGTCTCATTTCATAGGGCAATTTGTGGGATTCTGCAAAGCTGTGCACAGTTTTTGCTGGATTTCTGCTGAAGGTACCTAAAAGTCTGCAGATTTTGCCTGCAAAGTCACAAAGATCATCCATGATGTTGCTATTTATAAGACAGCTGTAACTACAGCTCCATCTGTATCTTTAAGGTTTTCTATATGTTCTATTTACATAGAATATATAGGGGTATATTCTTAGCTGACATAAGTTGTCTTAGCTCCAGTATGAAGCTGACATGTCACATCTCATCTCATGGCAGAGTTTTTATCTGAGAAGTTTTTTGCTTGGGAGGGAGGGGAAAGCAGAAAAAAATTTTGTAAAAGTTACGCTGTTTAAGAAAATTTCATTCTTATTGACATTTTGAAAAAAGTCCTAATTTCTTCTAGCTCATCAGCTCCAAAATGGTTTAATCCACAAAACTCCAAACAAGTGTTGTCAGCCTTTCTGAACAGAAGTGCCTTTGGGTTTCTTAGAGGTCTAACGTGGGAATACGAAGGTAAATGACATAAAGAGCTTGTGATATGGTGATCGTACTCCAAGCTAAAGAAGATAGGGAAGGAATTAACTAGACGTTCACTAGGAGCCTGGATAGCAAGAGAAACCAGACTCTGTCTTCCCCTTCACCTATTCCCTCCTCCCACTTCCCTTGATCAGAGACCCAGGCAACAAGAAGGAATCGGAACTGTTTGTCTTACTGTTTACAAGAGGCCTTGCAAGTTAAGAAGTATTTTCCCTCTCAACTGAAGCAAGCCATCCTTTATTTGCCATTTTCTTAAAGAGGCTGAAGAAAGCCCCAATTTTGACTTCCTGTTGGTCCCGAAGAGAGAAATCTCTTCGACCTGTTGCTGAATGGAGGCTGTATAGTTGCAGTTGCTGGATTCAGGCAGAGTTAGGGTGCATGGGAAGAGGAGAGGGAGAATTTTGGGGGACAGGGCAGGGGCAAGGAGGATACAGATGCTCTCATTCCAATGTCTACACCACAATTAAATAGCCCCTTAGCCCAAGCCCTGTGAACCTGAGTCAGCTGACAATAGGGTTGGCAACTCTGACTGAAGCTATTCTAGGAGATTTTGTTTCAAAATTACATAATGTAATGTTCTTAAAATATCCTATTAAAATCTCCTTGATTGCTCTCAATCTTCACCAGGAGATGGATGCCGATTTCGGGAGACTTCAGGACAATCCTGGAGGGATGGTAACCCTAGCTGGCATGGGCTAGATTCAGGTTTTTAATTGCAGTGTAGACATACATTTAATCTCTTTAGGGAAGGCACCATGGGTAATGCCCAAGAACTTCTCTCTTTAAGATGAATTCAGTGCATGTGAAAGGTGCCAGACTAGTATGGAATAATTGTACTTTTGTTTTAAAAAAATTGTGTTTGGAATTAGAAAACTTCTGGACGCATGGTCGATTAATTCACAAGCAATTACAAAAGGGGAAGTTTTTGCAAATGTTTGCCAAGGTTTATTTTTAAAAATTGCAAACGAACAATGCTTGCATTGCCAGTGTATTTTTGCCTTCTGAATTTGCCAGAGATTGCATCATGAAATGATAGAACCAATGATAACTTATTCATTATTATGACTGTATGTGTCATTTACATTATGCAACATTCATTATTTTTAATTTCTTCTGATTAGAACATACATTGGCAAATACCTGCTGGCTTAGTCTGTAATAAAAACACATCTTTTGGCATGTCTCCAGTTAAAATTACTTTTTTGTTCACAATTCAGTAACCCCTTTTACTTCAATATCTGTGTGTTCTTATAAATGCTTTAAGATATATCAGTGGATATGCAATAGAACTTGCATGTATCTGTGCATATGTAAGCTAATACCATATGCGTTAATATATTCTGTACTGTGTGAGTTCATAAATATAGGCTTTGTGATGGTGGAAAGAATAGCATACTTTATTTTCATGAGTTAGGATTGACTGCATAACTCACAAGTGGCAGAGCAAAGCTAGGCCACTAATGGATTGTGTACAGTCATCCCTACTGGATGAAAATAAAAATCCACAATACTGCCCACCATCACCCATTATAGTTCTACCATACCAGAGGGGTATGTCTGCAGAGTAACTAAATTTTTTTTGTTATATTCACTGAAAAAATAAAAAGATGTATTGCTATTTTTTATTTCCCACTGGCCAGGTCTAAATCTGTATTTCATGCAGTAAACACACATACACACACATTAATAATGTGGTGTTTTTCCTAGCCCTTTTCTGAGAACCACCTAGAATGAATTCATCTGTCCTGTGGATATGATGGAATTTTGGTTTCTGAGATTTATAAGTCAGTGTTTTTGTAATCCTTCCATTCCCCAGACTCAATTCCGGTCTCACTCCAGTAAAGGCAACATGTAAAATCAGTTTCAATGAGATCAGAATTGGATCTTTACCCCTAAATTCAGCAATAAAGTCTCTCTCTCTCTGATGGTTCTTGTTGTATGTTTGGTTACTGGCCTTTACTAATAGAAAGTATTTTTTTCCACATGTGGGATGCTAACAGGGAGTAACAGTAATTAAGCTGTACCCTAGGTGAGTTAACTAGAGTCATATATATATATGTTGGTATGACAAGGTAATTAGGACAGTACAGTGACAGATAGCTGGCAAAAATGATCTGCAAAGCATACATTTGAATCAGGCACACAGCTTGCAGAAAGGGATATTTAAAATAAATCTTGCTGCACCACTCACTGTGAAAATGATTGTTCAAGTCATTGTTTGTGGTTTTCTTTTTCATTTGACTCCCGTACTCATCACAGTTGTACTACAGTGCAGAAATTCCCTATCCCTTTCTAAGTGTCTACAATACCTACCTGCCTGTATTGTGACAACCCAGAGTGATTTTCTCAGATTAGACATAGTGCTTAACTTTCCTTTTGAGCTAGTAACCATTTCAAAAATGCCAGAAAGTGTCGTTAGTTTGACTAAGTAGATTTTCTGTTGGAGGACCAAGCTTTCAGATCAGTTTTACATGTGTAAAAGAGCAAGGTGATAGGAAATCAGGTGGGACAGAAACACCAGTCCAGTTCTGGAAAGCCGCACTATAATTCTTACAGTGTTACTTTATCACTTTTAAAAACATATACAGATCAATGGGGAAAAAATGGCTTTCTGAGATTCAATTCTTCTGATGTATCTGATAAAGGATTTTTTTCCAGCTTAAGGTATTATATTAGACACACCAAAGAGTAAATCAAGCCCTAGAACTGATCAATAGTATGGTGAGGTGATAGCTGGAAACAAGCCAAGCAACCAAGATATGAAAGATCCTGCCAGCACAGGCCATCTCACAGTGACCAGCACAACACATGACATGAAGTAACATGCTCCTTTAATTGTTGCCTGCTTGTATTAGCTGTGTATTTCTAGCTGGTTGAGGGGCTGAACGGACCCCTCAGTTGATCTACCCAAAGAGAACAGATTTTGATTCCCCTCACATGGTGCAATTCCCTTAACTGTACTGACTTCAGTGAAACTACTCTGTATTTAGAGTTGTAAAAGAGACTTGCTCAGGGTTACATGACCCACTGCAGCAGATGCGTGTGGTTCCCAGAAAATTGCTGGGCAATAGGGATGAATCCTTCTTTCATGCTTGCATACATGAGGCTATTTTCACCCTGTTTACTACTTTGTGCACCAGAACAATACATGACAGGATTTAGACCTAATGGTGGCTTCTTCTTTTTGAATTACTTGAGTCAAAAAGTAGTCTAGGTGGGAAAACGGTTACCTTCCTTTCGTAACTGTTGTTCTTCAAGATGTATTGCACATATCCATTCCGATTTAGGTGTGTGAGCACCCTGAGCACAGCTGTGAGAGATTTCCCCCCTAGTGGTATCCGTAGGCTCAGTGCCAATGCCCCTTTGTGTTGCATGCTTCTAGTGCCAGTATAAAGGGCTCCCACCAAGCCTATGCTCCTGAGTTTCTTCTTACCGACCTCTCAGAGAGGGGCTGGCGTGCATGGAATGGAGTGGACATGTGCAACACATCTCAAAGAAAAACAGTTATGAAAGGTAGATAACCATTTTTTCTTCTTTGAGTAATTGCACATATCCATTCTGATTTAGGTGACTAGTGAACAGTAGAGCTGGAGGTGGGCTCGGAGATTAAATACAAGCTAACTGCAGGACCACTTGTCCAAAGAGCGCATCGTCTCTCACCTGCTGCATGATGGCATAGTGAATTGTAAAGGTATGCACCGAGGACCATGTTGACGCTCTGCAGGTTCCAATCCAGGACATGTGTGCTAAAAAGCCTGCTGAAGAGGCTTGGGACCTCGTGGGGCGGACTGTTAAGTTTGATGGAGGGGGAGCGCCTGTGAGGTCATAGCATGTTCGTATACAGGATGTGATCCAAGATGAGATCCTCTGGGAGGAGACCAGAAGCCCTTTCCTTCTGTCAGCTATAGCCACAAAAAGCTGGGGCGACCTGCAAAACAGTTTGGTTCTTTCGATATAAAATGCCAGAGCACGTCTAACGTCCAGGGAGTGCAGTCTTTGCTCTTCTCTATTCGCTGAGGCTTAGGGTACAAAACCAGTGGAAAGATAGATGGTTGTAGTGGAATTGGGACATGAATTTTGGGAGGAATTTCATATGTGGCCACAGCTGTACCTTATCTTTAAAAGAAAATTGTATATGGTGGCTCTGCTGTGAGGGTTCGAATCTTCAAATCTTCAGCCTCTTTGCTGAAGTAATCACCACCAGGAAGGCCGTCTTGCATGAAAGGTGAAGCAGAGAGCATGTTGCCAGCAGTTCAAAGGGTGGTTCCATCAATTTCAAGAGGACCAGATTCAAGTCCCATGGAGGGGAAGGCTCTCTTATCTGTAGAAATGTTCTTTCCAGACCTTTGAGGAAACAAATTACCATCTCATGAGAAAAAAATGACATTGTCAGTCTTTGGGTGGAATGCTGAAATGGCTACCAGGTGGATCATCAGCGAGGCAAGGGGTAGGCCTTGCTCCTTTAATGACAAGAGATAGTCCAAAATAAGATGGATTGAAGGTTGCATGGGCATAACTCCCTTTGCTGCAGACAAGAGAGAGAATCGCTTCGACTTTGCACAATATGCCAACCTTGTGGAGGACTTTCTGCTGTGCAAAAGAATCCTACAGACCTGCTCTGAACAATCCTGCTCATCAGGGTTCAGCCACGCAGATTCCAGGCCATTAAATGCAGGGTGCTGAGCTTCAGGTGCAGCAGCCGACCCTGGTCTTGTGAGATCAGGTCCGGGCACAGAAGAAGCTTGATTGGAGCCACGAGGGAGAGACAAACAAGGGTTATGTGCCAGTGTTACCTAGGCCATACTGGATCTATTAGGATAACCCAAGCCCGATCGTGTTTGATTTTTGTCACCAACTTGTGGATTATCAGAATGGGCGGAAAGGCATAGACCAGTAATGTGACCACTTGAGCAGGAAAGCATCTGTCATGGAGCCTGAGCTGTGACCCTTCAGGGAGCAAAACTGATGGCACTTCCTGTTGGACTGTATAGCAAACAGGTCTATGTGGGGAAAGCCTCACCAGAGGAAGATGCTCACTGTGATATCTGGGTGCAGACTCCACTCATGATGCATTGAAAAAGATCTGCTGAGCCTTTCCGCAAGCTGGTTCTACCCCCTGGCAGGTAAAAAGTCTCAATCTTGATTGAGAGAATAATGGAGAACTTCCATAGATGGACTGCTTCTTGATACATGGGAGAAGAGCAAGCTCCTTCTTGCCTGTTGATGTAATATATGGTCGATGAATCGTCCATGAAGATCAAGACTGTTCTGTTTGTGATGTGGGGTAAGAATGCCTGGCACACCAGATGGACTGCCCTGAGGTCCCTGACCTTGAGCGACCCTAGGTGGTTTCCCCAGCCCAGATCCGAGGCTTTGGAGACTAGGAATACTGATGGCTGAGGCTTTGTGAAGGGAATCCCTTCGCAGACTACTCAGAAATCCAACTATCACAACGGGGAACCAAGGATCTGAGCGGGCACAGTGATTGTCCTGTCCAGGTGGTGTCTTGCAGAATGTCCAGGAACCCACCTGAGCGTTCTTTGATGACCTCTACCTGCAGGCCAAGATTAAAGGCCACTCTCTTTAACAAATTTTGGTGGGCTCTTAAGTCGTCCTGCAGTGGGGAAGACCCTTTGAGCATAAGCTCATCCTCTGGAGACGATGAGGAAGAGATGTGCTCTGCCATTGTGTCCCCTGCTGCCTCTTCCCTAGGTCCACAGACTTGGGAACCGGTATTGATTCTGGTACTGGTCTTGGTACCAGGGAGTGTCCCTGCTTTGGTGCTGACAACAGTGCTGGGATCTGCTTTGGCACCCGTTCTGGTACTGGGGATTGGCTTTGGGGTATCTGTATGTGCCACCTGGTGCTGCTATGGTCTCTGAGCGCACTGAGTAGGAGCAGTGTGAGCCAGTCTCTTGGCCTGGGGGAAGCCCTCATGGGTTCCAAAAAGGCCACTCTAGGGGCACTGGACCCCACAAGTCCATAGGCCAGGTCCCTTGGGTCATTCCTGATCATGGCACTCCCAATGGCAGCGTTGCCTGGGGGACTGGCATGGCACTTCCCTTGGGTGTCAACGTCTCGAATAATAGGATCCCAAATCTGAACTTGATGAAGATGATGACGGTGAGGAGGAGGACTTAGTCAATCATGGTGGGGCCAATCAGCACTATGGAGACATTTCCGGTGAGGCAATGAAGGGGGGGTTCCCCCTAGAGGCAGGTCCTGAAACCAGCTTAAAGGCATTCGATGCCTTGGTGTTGCTGGGTAGCGCCGCTGGTTCCACATCCTGTGTCCCGGCCGGAGTTGGCACCAACAGAGTCATTAGCTCTTTAGTGGTGGCACAGGCTTTCGGCATTGAAGGCACCGCAAACTGGTCCACCCGGTGCCAACCCATCAGTTGGTCAAGCACTACTGGGGTCTGTGGTACCGGCACTGGTGTCTCTGCCAGCTCTTGCGGTGCCAGGCAGGAAGAGTGGCCCTGCATGAGTCTTGCTCTATCCCGTTGTGCTCGCTTGTCTGCCTTTGCTGCTGGTGAGCGAGTCTTCTCCTGGTGGCCCTGGTGCTTCTTTTTTGGCACTGGTGAGGAGGACCAGTGAGGAGACCCCCTAACCGCTGGTGGTGCACTTTGCACTGATGCCGAAGTACTTGGGGCCGAGCCCAATCTCAGCTCCGAAGCAGGTCTCAGCGCCGCCTCCATAAGTAGGACTTTTAGCCTTGCTGCTCTGTCCTTCTGCGTACAGGGCTAAAATTCCCAACAGATGCTGCACGGCTCTTTTCTATGACTCTCTCCCTTGAGACAATTCAAATGAGAGTCATTAGTAGGCATAGGCTTGCCGCACAAAGAGCATTGTTTAAATCCCAGCAGCTGAGGCATGCGCTGGTACTGGGGAAGGCACAGACCACCACTTCGAGTACGGAGAGGAGTCATAGTCCTAACCTATAACTAATTAAACTATAGAACTATAACCCTATGAAACTATTTACAATGAAGGAACTGTGAAACCACTAAATGCACTTTGCTCAAGGCAAAGGGGGGGGAAAGTTCCAATAGCTGCACGGGTGGTAAGAAGGAACTGAGGAGTGCGGGCTCGGCAGAAGCCCCTTATACTGGCGTTATGAGAGCGTGACACCAGGGGGGCACTGGTGCTGAGCCTGTGGATACCACTAGGGGAAAAATCTCCGATAGCTGTGCTGGGAACACTCGCACACCTAATTTGGAATGGACATGTGCAATCACTCGAAAAAGAACATAGTCATTCATCTCACCAGAGTGCCACACACCATTTTTTTTTCACTTGCCCGCTCCAAACTAATGTATGGGATTACAAGAGAGGAGAAAAATTGCCAAATGAAAGGTCAGCGCAACTGCACCTCCCACACAGAGCCTCCAGCTCAAATGTGCTGGTATCCCATAGTAGTGCAGTTAGTCGTCAAGATCCCACAGGGGCTGGAGAAAAATATGCAGGTAACAATGCAGCTCAAAAAGTTCTAGTATCAGCATTTGCCTGGGTCCTGCATGGATACGAGGTGAAAAAAATTGTTCCCTAAAACTTTGTCCTCTCCTAGCAAACCCATAAAGAACAAGAGAGACGATTAGCTAGATGCTTAAGAAAATTAGTGAAAAGAAATAAAATTTGATCACTAGTATAAATTTCTGCATCAGCCTCTTCCCCCCTCCCAACCCCTTTTCTTTTTGTCAAGAAACTATCTGGTTTGCAGAAATAGGCTGGTTTAATAAAATTGGCCTTCTTCCTTCTACTAAAAGTTTACCTGTGAGAGCCCCGAACATAATAAAATCAGATTATGGAAGCAATCATATTTACTTGTAATAAATCAAATCTTGCAGACATCAGTTAAGTCTCTCTTACTGCATTGGGACAATATCACACGTGCATACATCAATACTTGATGTGTCAGAAATATATTTCATAAGTTCAGAAAAATTGCACATACACTTGCAGCACCTTTATGAGCAGTGAATTTGTAATGTGAACATTATGATGTATAAAGTGGCTTTGCTCCTACATTTAATAAGCACCACATGTCAAGCCCATGAACGTAATGGAATTTGCTTGTGATTTCTTACCATTAAATGTAGGTTATTGTTTTTTTCTAGACGAGAACTTCTCCATGCTTTATCAACAGTATCCAATTTTCAGCAGCCATCCTCTTCCTCCCCTCCAAGGGAGACGGCTTCTTCAAATTTCTAAAACACCCAGAAAAGACAATAGTTACTGGGACACTTAGTTTCTAGATAGATAGATAGATAGATATAGTCCTAAGTCAAGTAAAGTATTTGAGTCTGAGCAGTTACTATTACCTGTAGACTATTTTTGTTATTTATATTCTGGTAGTGCCTAGGTTACCATAGTGTTTTGGTTAATAAGAGTATATGCATGGACTAGATAGGGTATTTTGAGATCTTATTAGACATGATTTGACAGTCCATATTTAGAGAACACTCCCATCAAGTCAGTGGACGTTCTGTATAGTAAGAACTGTAGGATCAGATACACAAAGCTATTTTAAGTTGTCTTATCCCACAGTGAGGTTCACTGTCTCTTTCCAGGTATTTCTCTTCTTGCAGATAAACAAAAACACAAAGCCACAAAGGACAGCTTTATTTCTTTTCATCAAATAAACTGACAAAAGGAGAAATCGTAGCCTCAGAGCTATATTCACCATGAATCTACAAGCCATAAATCCTGGTTGAGGTCCTTAATGGTAGAACTACTGAGGCTTGGGTTATGGTGGCTCAGTTGTGGGAGGGAGACTTCAAGGGTACCACAGCAGCCATTGCTGGAAAGGGGTGGAAGTGACTAGAGTACCTCAATAGTCCACTTACTCAACTGCTACGTGAAGAATCTCCTAGAGAATTCCAGTGCTTCTATGGAATTGTAGCAGGAACCCCTCAGAGGGCTGAGATAGAGAAGCTACCCGCTGTCCATGAGCGAATTTTCCCCTGGTGTGCAGAAGCTTCACTAGATGTCTCTGGAGCAGCTTTGTTGAATACGCTACATTCCTGTAACAAAAAGGAAAGTGCCATATGAGAACATTGGTACTGCTCAGTTGTCACTGGATGCAAGTTTACCGAAATTTGCCCCATTATTATTTTCCCTCTAAATAAATACAATAAAATCCAGATTGGAAACTCATTTGAAGACAATACTCTTAGTTTGTATTTCTCTCTGACATGATGAACAAAGTGTAAACTTTTTAGAGCAAGAATTCTCTGACTGCGTATTTATATTGCATGCAGCATAATGGGTCTCCACATACAACAGATCCACAGATGCCTGTGACAGAGGCTTCTAGGCATTACGATTTATACAAAGAGTAAACTAAAGGAATTGGGCATGATTTATAGAGAGTGACTGTCAAATCTTATATTTCACAATGGTTTTAGTTTTCTTCATCTATGTCATACTTTTCATCTGAGGATCTCAAAGTGCTTAACAAACTATTATTTATTAAGCTTTGATACACTTGTAAGTTCAATAAAAAGAACTTTTATAACCATTTTCCAGATGGGTAAACTGAGGCATAGGGTAATTTTCCTATTGTTCAGTCTCCCAGGCACATGTTCTCACCACTAGACAACACTTCTATTAGACCCTGAAAGCTATACTCCTTTCAACATCATATTTTTATTTTATTATCTTTCACTCTTGAATAATTAAAAAAAAAATCAACCAAAGAAAGCACTTATTATGCTAAGTCCTTCTACACATAAATAAATCTAGGACTTCTAATCTGAGTCTCTGTTGCCCCATGCCTTGTCTAGTCAGTTATATCTGGGCAAAATGAGTGTAAAATGCTGCCACTCAAATTGGATTGTATTTTGCAGCCACTTTGTGCTCACTTTACAAAAGAGAATAGGCTTATACAAGATTCAGGGCAATGGAGAACAAGGCCCCTAGAGCTGCAATGATTCAGTACTAAAAATAGAAGCATGATTGTGGTAGTAGAAGTGGTGGGGCAGCTAGCCATTCCAAGTACAATCCCACCAGGATCCTAGCTACCTACTCAGATGGCTAGCCATGGCCACACTTGTATTTTTAGCACACTAGCTCGCAGCTAGTGTACATCTCCCTGAGCTGGAAATTACACTTCCATCTTGAAATGTAGATGTATTCTTAGAGAATAATCCCACACTCCTTACACAGGCAAAATTTTCATTGGCTTCAATTGGAACTGAGATTAGACGACTAAAGAGAAGCAGAGAGAAAAAGAGCACTATGATCTGTGATCCAGAAGTGTCATCCTTGTTTTAAAAGTTCCAACACATTCCACAGAAATTAGCTTGTAACACTTTACAAACAGAATTAATTGCTTTCTAATGCAGTTTAGATCCTGGAAAGGTCCTATTACAATGGAAAATTATGAACTCACATGTGGTGCATGAAATAAACATTCCCTGAAATGAGTTCCTTTTCTTAATTATTGGTAATATGGAGCCATTTATCTCATATTGGAGAATATCTCATATCTCTTAAACGTACACTTCAGTGCACTGTCAAAATTTGTTTTACTATGTGGAGAAGAAACCTTGTAATGCCTGAATATCAAGTTGATGGTGAATGCGAATGTTAAACTGATGGCCAGCATCTTCCTTGAACTATGAGGTAAAAGGATTTGCATCTAAATTGCTTTAAATACTCCTTTAAATTCTGAACCTAGAAGGTGTCAAGCACTTTCAACTGCTATGAAGGTCAACAGAAATTGAGGGTGCTCCACACTTCAAGATCAGACCCTCCATTCCCACTGATTTTATAATGGGACTTGATAGAACAAGATGTATTCAATCATTCACTCATGTATGCATTCATATTCTCTACATCTGGGCATCAGTTTTATTGTGAACTTTGCTCAGCACTCCTACTCATTCCCAAATAGGTTTTTGTTCTAATGTGCTTGTGTTTCCCAGCAGAGCTTATAAGGTCAAATTTAATCAACAGAGGTGTCAGGGTCTCCCCCCGCCGACTCCGAACTCTGGGGTACAGATGTGGGGACCCACATGAAAGACCGCTTAAGCTTATATTTTACCAGCTTAGGTTAAAACTTCCCCAAGGCAAAAATTCTTTTCCTTGTCTTTGGATGGTATTGCTGCCACCACCGAGTGATTTATACAAAAATTCAGGGAAGGGCCACTTGCAATCCCAACTTTCCAAGCCCCTTCACCCCCTTTCCTGGGGAGGCTTGAGAATAATATACCAATCAGTTGCCTTAGCAATGTGAGCACAGACCAGACCCTTCAGGACACTGAAAACAATCAGGTTCTTAAAAGGAGAACTTTAATTATAAAGAAAAAAAAATAAAAGAATCACACCTGCAAAATCAGGATGCAAGGTACTTTACAGGTTAATACAAAGATTTAAAACACACCCCTCTGGGCTCAGCTTCACAGTTACAAAAACAGGAATAAAACTACTTCTGTAGCATAGGAAATTCACCAGAGAAAACAAAAGATAGCCTAATGCATTTCCTTGCCCTACTGACAGTTTCTGTGGGTTTAGATGGGTTATTCCAGGTATATTTTCAGGAGATGTTGTACCTGCTTGGCTTCTCCCTCCCTCTGGAGAGGGAACAACAAAAGAGAATAAACAAATCTTTTCCCTTCCAGATTTGAAATTATTGTCTTTCCTCATTGGTCCTTCTGGTCAGGTGCCAGCTAGGCTATTTGAACTACTTAACCCCTTACAGGTAAGGCAGTGGCTACCCTTCTCTTTATATTCATGACAGGAGGTTCACGTTGTCCATGGACTTCTTAGTTTTGCTTTTGTTTCTCTTCACCATATGAAATTGCCTGCGGGCATTGTGGCTCTATTCTGTTTCTGTTTTTCAGTGACATTAAGCTAGTCAAGTTTTTTTTTTTAATCTCTGTAAACTTTTTCTAGTAGGGCCTTGTTGCATCTATTTAACTAAAATCAGTCTAAATTAAAATTTACTGATATAAGCTACGGTCACATATGATAGGGTGAGATATGATTAAGAGTGTTCACACAAGAATTTATATTGGTTTAACTAAATTGATTTAAACATATATTTTTTATAAAGCAGTTCAGTTGGTGTGTAGACCAGGACTATGTGGTATCCATTTTAACTGATTTATGGTATAGGTCTTGATAAGGAAAAGCTAATAAGGAAAAGACAACATCTGCTAAAACAAACATGATCCACAGGGAGTTCTATTTTATGCACAGAGAAGTGAAATATTTGATATTTAAAGAGATGAAAATGTACATACAAAATGAAGTTTAAAGCTTAACAGCAATGTACATAGAAGGGAGGGTGGGGAACTTGCTAACTCCTAACTAATAATGTGCATTAAAAGAAACACATTGGGCCCAATCCATCAAGGGACTCCAGTTCGAATGTGACTCAGCATCTGTGGGTTAGGTACTAAATTCTGCCCCTTAATTACAGCCTTGTATTAGAAAACAGCAGTTCTGTAAATCCTAGGGTGAATGGTCCTTTTACTTCTGGAGACCTGACTTCAAATCATGAATTAAGTTACTAATGAAAACGAGACTGGCGGTCTCATCCTAATTTCACGTTTGTCCACAATACAAGATCATCCCTGTTCAAGAGAGACTTAAAACTAATTAGGAGAGTTTTACTAGCCAGATGTTTTACAATCAGAATCAAGCATTAGCAGAGCTGTGTGAAGATGGTTGAGCACTGTCTTTCATGTAGTGTCTGAGAATTCTGTTAGTGTATCTTTTTATGAGCACTAAATCCACTCTAATATATAAAAAAAAAAATAGTAGGACCATTAAAGACAAGTAATTCAGTGAAAACTATATGAAGTGAATTAAAATTAAATTTGCTTTCTTTTTCATGTGCACTTTGATTTCAAAAAAATGTACAAACCAATAGCTTTTTCCCCCTGAGCGTATGAATAAATAGACACCTAGTTCAGAACCACATATAGAAGACTAATAGTTTCCTTAAGTTTTGGGGCTTTTCGTGATACCACTATCATTAAAAAGTTATATCCAAAAGAACTACATTAAAGAAGGTTAATGTTGCAAACTCAAAATATAGGAAATGACAGAATTAACGTTGTCTTTAATTCACTCCTCTGTACATATGCATCATGACACAGTAATGCATTACGTGATCACATACTATTATTTACTACACTACTCCTGCCTCATTCAGTGTGCAGGATGGTGCTCACTGAATGGTAACTATTTCTTTTTAGCCTCACCATTCAGTATGTGGCCACATAAAACCAAACCCTACACTGAATACAGAATTATTAATTTTCTCACGGCCTTTTCCGTGGTGCCCACCATGTAGTATCTGAGGTCCAGATTTGTAAAGATATTCAAACACCTCAAGATTAGGGTGGCCAGATGAGAAGGAGAAACTATCGGGACACGTGTGTGTGTGTATGGGGGGTCTGCCGGCGGCAAAGGGGGAAAAAACAAACAAACCAGTGCTGCTGGTGGAGCAGCGAGGAAAGGAAACAAAAAATAAAAAAGGTGAGTGCTGCCGGCAGAGCAAAATATTGGGACAAATTGTGTCCCAACCAAAGATCGGTCGGGATGCAGGACAAACACCTAAATATCGGGACAGTTCCGATTTTATCGGGACATCAGGTCACCCTACTCAAGACACAGATAGTGGGATTTTCAAACTAACTCTCACTGAGCATTTTAGTCTTGTGAACAGAGAATAATCCCAAACCAAGAGATGTTATAAAGCAAGAAACAGTGATTTGATCTTCATTTTGCTTTCAAACTAGTTAATTCAAACCCTAAAATACCCTCTCTAAGAGTAGGTGTAAAACATATTGTGGTTCAGCTCAGGTTTTAATAATGTTCAAACCATTCTTGTCACAGTCACCTATTAGGTAAGCAGCACACAGTTACTCTATAACATAAACAAAACCCAGAGGAATATACATTTATTTAGCCTGGGAATAAAATGGGAACAGGTCATGCTTCTTTTTGAGCTATAAAGAATTCTCCTTTGCAGTTTTTCCCCTGAAGATGCCTTTGTCATTCTGAGAAGAAGCCAGCCCTCTGCCCTGATAAGTAAAGAGTATCACACATCCTGATTCAGTAAGGAACTTGGGCTCAGATCCACAAAGGTACTTAAGGCCTGTTCTACGCTGGTGGGAGGAGAGGGGAAATTGATCTAACTTATGCAACTTCACCTATGTGAATAACGTAGCTGAAGTCGATGTACTTAGACCTACTCACTGTGGTGAGTCAACTGCTGCCACTCCCCCGTCGACTCTGCCTGTGCCTTTCGCAGCTGTGGAGTACAGGAGTCAACAGGAGAGTGCTCAGGGATCGATCGCTGCCCACCGATCTGGTGGATAGTGTAGACATACCTGTAGATACCTAAACCCCAGACGGAAGCAGCACTGCAGTCCACAAAAATCCCACTAGGCTTCTGCCAAATTCTGTAAGTGCCTACACTCACTCAGTGCCTATGTTTTTGCAGGAAAAATTTCTCTAGGTGCCTAAATTTCTATTTTTGAGCATGAACATTTCTGCCTCACTCTAGGCATCCAGACAGCTATCCACTGGATGGTGGGATATTCTGATGTGGTTCTCCCTCAATCTCTCCTATTGAAATTGTCGCACATTAATTAAATAAATAGAATAAATAAAAATTAGTTGAGGCAGAGAAAGTGGAAATTACTCTTTAGTCCAGTGGTGAGAGCATTCGTCTGAGAGGTGGGAGACCCTGTTAAAATCCCTTCTCCTCATCAGGCAGAGGGGGGCTTCATCTCCCCCATTCCTAGTGAATATCCTAAATACTAGGTTAAAGATTATAATGCAGGTCTTCCCCCTCCCCTGGCTGCTTTGTGTAGACATGCATAGCCTCAGCACACCTACCAGACTAGGCCCTGCATGAGAGTTAGGCAGAGGAGTGCCTATCTTCCCACAGTTCATGGATTGCTAGTTAGAGGTAGGCACCGCCCTGCAGCCTGGACGTAAGTGTTTATCTCCGTGAGAAGGGCGGCACTTACCCTCCTCTCATCCCATTCTGAGGTGCCTCTCTCCCCATTCTTTGTATAGGGAGCCTGGGTGCCTACCGCAGGCTTTGTGGATTGCAGATTCACAGTGCTTTTCCTGTGATTTTCTACGTACCAAAAAGTTAGGCCTCTTTGTGGATCCAGGCCACAACTTCTCTTTTTGATCTTCAGAGAACTGAGGGAGGCAGCCTGTCCGGCTCACTCTTTCAGAAGCTCCACTTCCATGTCAGATGCAGTTCTGAAGTGTGGAAACGTAATCCTCAATTCCACAGCTTCCCTGAGGGTACTAGTTGGTTCCTCACTTCACCTTTTGTGAACTTGTCTCTGTGCTCTCCGCCTGTTTCTCCCAATGGAAAAATTAGGACATAAGAACGATGCCCTACAGGCATAATGTGAACTTCTGTTACAGCACAGAATACAGCCTGAATTGTTTCGACATGAAATGTTTGAAAGCTTCTGTAATATTAAATTTACCTGAAACTCTTTAAATTGTTTTCATAGCCATTGAAAATACTTTGGCTATACAGTGAACTGTGTTTCATGCTTACTTTCAGTATTGCCTCTTGATAATTATTGATGGGGCAGTCAAGGGAGGTGGAAGAAAGGAACTGAACCCTTGGCAGTCAAACCACCAAGGCTTTAGGGGAAAAAAAAGCAGACAGGAAAAAATATTACTGAGAATCAAACTGAGAAAATTCTTAACTGTTAGTATGTTTAGAAAATGTGCATGATTCAGTTTTGGTTTTTACATCGAGGTTAGTGATAACTGTGATTTAGCCTACACATCAAGTTGTTGAGAATCAGTCTGTCTTGTACTTTACCTCAACTGCTACAGAACAAAATAGTCTCAGTATTCTCATTACCTAATTTGCTTTGACCTTTCTCTTGCATCACACCCACACAACTTGGTCACTGCAACAAGGAACAATTCAGTGGGTGCTGTATATCTGACCTGCTACCATTTAGCCAGCCCACTCCTACAGATTATTTCAGAAATCAAGAACAAAAACACAAAGCTACTGAAGAACAGGAAATCACTAAAGTGAACAATTAGTCACAGTCAAATAGTCAAGTAAAGTTGACACTGAGTATGTCTACACTGCAACAAAAGACCCTCGGCATGGCTGTAGCTGTCTCAGGTCAGTTCACTCACCTTCAGGGCTCTGGAGGCGCAGCTAGTAATTGCAGTATAGATGTTTGGGCTCAAGCTGAAGCCCAGACTCGGAAACCCTGCAAAGATGGAGTGTGTCTCAGAGTCATGGCTCTAGTCGAAGCCCAAACATCTACACTGCAATTATTAGCTGCACAGCCTGAGTCCTAAAATCCTGAGTCATTTGATGTGGGCTGAGACTTGGTGCCAGAGGTTTTTTATTGCATGTAGACATACCTTTAGGCACACACCAGCTTCACTAATGCTTTAAAGCCATGTAGTATTCTACATGTCCCCATAGCAACATTTGTCTACACAACCACAGTAGATAGTCCACACTATGCTTCACAAATCATGCCTATAGCTGTGCATTCAAGGAATACTGGTCTGCTATTCCACAGTACCTGAGCTATTGCTGTTAGGAGAAGAATGCTCAAATGCCCTGCATCCACATGATTTCTACCAATCAAGAAGATTTTTTAATGGACCTTATGGGTTTTTCCAACTCAAAAACTTGGTTAGCAGTCCACGATGTTGTGTTTTATCTTTGTATATGAACTGCTTGATTGCTCTGAGTATCAAGAACAGAGAGGCTCTTGTAAAATGGAGTAATACCCAAAGACTGCGACTCTGGAAGCAGATCATGTTGCAGAATTTCCTCTTTATCTGCTAGGGCAGGTTGAAAATTTTCCATTAAAACTATTTTTCATGAAAAATTGGTTTTCAGCTAAACTATTTTAAAAAAAAAATCTGCTTTCCATGGAAATAGATTTTTTTTTATTGAAGAACTAAAATCTCCAAAACAAAGTTTCAGCCAAAATCCAAACAATTTTGATTTGGAATACATGCTTCCAGTCTCCTCTGAGAGCCACACTCCCTTGATGCATAATGGTCAGTAACTCCCATGATGCTCTGTAGCAGCCCAGCAAGAGGGAATCCCTGGTGCATCATGGGAGATATAGTGTTGTCTCAGAGCATGGCCCATACAGAAGAACTGGGGGTATGAGGTACCCTAACAATAAGACCACAATGTCTTTTCCAAATTAAAGTTTTCATCTGAAAGTTTCTGATTTCTCACCAAAAAGTTGACAAGATTTTTTTTCCAATCTAGTTCTAGTATCTACATTTCTAATTGCAACAGTAGGAGGTGTATAGCAGAGCCAAGATATAGTCATCCACTGCTTGAAGTGAGGTTGGGAGATGCTTGGACTGACATTGAATGGCTGAACAACTTCCAGATGACCAAAGCTACTTTCAACTTTCCCTGTGCAGGATTTTAACTGATATTACAATAGCAGTTTTTACATGTACAAGCTGCAATCCCTGTGAATAAGACACAAATATAGCTTTACGGTTGTTAGCTACCACTGTGTGTGCAGTCAGCAGGATCAGGAACTCATTGTATTAGGTGCCTTACAAATGTATAGGCAGACAAACTCCCTGCTCCCTAGAGTTTACAATCTAATCTGAAATGAGCAACAAGTGAATGTAACAAACAAGAGTTTGCGATGGGGGAGGGGCAATAGGGAAGATAATTTCTTCCTAGGATATTTATTGAGTGCACATAAGTCTAAAGCTTATTTGTTCTGAATCTGTGCCTCGCAATAAACAAGATACCTTCTGGGGTTGCCATTAACAATATCTTTGTGGTAATGGATAATCTAAATATGAGTGGGGCCTTTCACCCCTACTGAGTAGGGAGAGAGTGCCAAAATATGCTTTATCGTTATTTGTCCATCTTTTAATGTGTGACAGTCAAATGTTTCTTTCTGTGGTTGCACAGACTGTAACAAATCATCATAATTGTTTCACCTGGCAAAGAGACAGCAATACTAGAAATGTTAAGAATTCCACTGTGTACTCTAGGGCCAGAACAAGACACTTCCCACCTCAGATCAGAGAAGTTAATGTGGTTCAGTTTCTGCTATGAACCTTTGGTACCCTGGGTAATCAAACCATGCAGAGATTACTCCAGTAGGAATGAGGGAGGCTTCATCTACTGTCTCAACAAGAGCTGAATGGGGGTGGAATGTACTTTTGGAAGACTGAAAGAGAGGTGGAGATATCATTACTGTTGTCCTTCAATAGACATTAATTACACTGGAAATGAATGTAACTACCTTTCAGCAGCCTGGCATTCTTGCTGTGAGGAGGCAGGCATCCATGGCAGAAAATACTAAACGAGCACCCCAACAGTACTTTGCCACAACTGTGACAAGAGGAGAGGAAAACATATACTGTAAATACCAATAAACTGAGTTATCCACTTCCCTAACAACTTCTGCTATTGAGAGACAATAGAATAGCAAGTGAATTTCAAATAATTCTCAATGATCTTACACTAATAATAAACTATAGCTCATTGGGCAGTACTGTTGTCTTTAACTTAGCTGACATGAAACATCCATAGGATTGACTTCCCAATTAATTTTTAATTTATTTTATATTTGTGTTACTATAAAATACCAAAGTTATGGCCTAGAGCCACCACTGATAATCTCATCGTTTCACTGTGGAATCATCAATAGGGTATTTATAGTCCATGCCCTTTACAGTTTTTCCTGTTCTGCTTGTGAATTCTATTATAGAATGGCATTTCCCTGTAAGTGCCACAAAAGTGCAAATCAGTTTCTTCCCGCTGATGTGGCAGAATTTTAAAGAGTCAAAACTATGAGCATAAGGAATGAAGTTTTTACTTAGCAAAGCACATACCATTATCTATTAATATAGATAAATAGTCCAGAGCTGGAATATATAAAGTTCTGAGAAAAAGTGGTCTGTCTCATTACAGAGACCTGGATAAAACATTGCATGGAGGGAGAGTTAGCTTCATACTCAGAGCTTTATGTTAATGGTATGTACAATGGCCTTGTGCCAAGGAGTGGGGTGGAATATGGGACAAGTTGGTGTAAATGGTATTATAAAATGAGTCACTAGACTGGAGTGAGTGAGGGATAGCGCCCAACTCACTGTCAGAACTATACCTGGCAATATAAACCAAATCACTGGTTAAGCTTGGCAGTATTGCCCTGGGAGACGGCAGGCACAGGGGTGGCATTCTGTGCTGTGAGGATCTAGATACAGAGCATTTTGTGTGACAAATTCTATGATATGCTATGGGGTTACTGTTCATTATCAGAGCTGGGAGTTAGGAGGACTGGCTCACCTATGTACACTAAGGCCTGAATGCCCCTTGAAGTCAAGGACAAAGCTCCCACTGAATTCAGTGGTGCGGGAGCAGGACCTTATATGGCTCTGTTTTCCCAACCACATTCTGGAAAAGCCATACTAGATTCTGGTTATAGTCCATCAACTGTGTAAAACCTGTATTCTTGTCACTGTTGAAATATGGTTGTCACACAGTGTTTCAGTGACTGGAACTGTGCACTTCTGTGGTCAATAACACAATTGAATGCTGTTGTGTAGATAGGGCTTAGATGTTAACCCAAACGTCACCCATTCTCATGCTGAAATCGTTTTTCTGAACAAATTTTGTTCCATGATTAAGCATCTTTTACCAACAGGTCTGAGATTTGCTGTCTGCAATAATCCATTAACACGAAACTTCATCATCAAAGCAAAATTTTATTTAAAAGTTGCTGAAATTCTTTTGATTATTTGCCCAGCTTTAATAAAAGATGCTACTATTAACAGCCTTATCTGTGTCCAACAGATGACTAAGTTCTCTGGTCTAAAACCTTAGATACATTTGTCTTGTCACATTGATATATTCACCCCCACATACTTTATAGAGTTCAACTTGTTGAACCTGGCCTTTGGTAAATCTGAACAAGAGAAAAAACTTTCTGCCACAGCTGGACAGGCAAAGTCTATGGATGGAGATTTGTATTCAGCCATTCTACTGTAAAGTTCCTCAAGGAACGCTTACAAAATCTCATCCTGTTCCAGTGAAACTATTTGAAGTTTTGCCATTGACTTAAATAGAACCACGAACAGGCTTGTTGTCTTTTATTTGTCTGTGAAGTGATCATGCACATTCATGGTGCTTACTGAACATTGTCCAAGAATTTCTTTATCCTTTGACCCACTCCAGCGTAGTACCTCATGTATAAGCTCTCTCCAGAAGTTTGCTAATAGATTTTTTTCCCTTGAACTCAGAAGATTGCAATTTTGGCCCTGTACTATCCTACCTGCTCACTTATTTTGTTATTTCCATGGTTTAGATTCAAAGGTCTCCCTCCTACTAAACAGGGTTGCCATTGGATTTTTGCTTTGTTTGTTTTTCCTTTCACCTCTCCCCTCTCTGAATCATCTTGCTTATTCTTCCACGCACATTTGGCATTAAAATGTGCTTCCCTGTTGCTCCTTATCATGGTTGCTAGAGTTACACCATCTCTATACATAAGAATCATAGTTACCATAGATTAATGGAGTTTGATAATTTGTTGTCTTATGTTGCTGAAACAGTTTTCTTAGTCAGAAGTTATCAGAAGCCAAGTCTTACTATTCTGTCCTGTTTCCACATGCACATGGGATATACACTGTACATTGTGTTTTAAAACACAAGGAATAAAAATGACAATTTTGGAGCACATGTTGCTTCTTAAGTATTCATATCAGACCTTTATGAAAGGATGAGGAGAATGGGAGGAATGAAGAAGTAGCTAATCGTACTATGCAAAGGAGTGCAGGAAAAATGAGCAGTTAAAAATCCTACCTGTATTATAAACTCTCTAATGGACACTCCACTTAATCCATAAAATGAACAAATACCGTAAGTGAGTGAGCAAGCAACAAATGCTGTCCCATATAAGAAGTTGATTTGATATACATTAGCCACTAGTGTCCATATTTTTTTTGAAATGGGAACAGGGGTGAAACGACTGAAAGTTGCTGTTTATTATGAGAGAGACTAGTGCTAAAATCCCCACCCTGAAAGCTAATTCCTTGAGAAGCAAAAGGGAGATGAATAGAGAAGAAATGATAGATCAGTATTACTTTAGATCAGTATTACTTTAAAGAGCTACTTATGAGCAAATGCAGTTGCACAGAAACATAGAATAACTGAGATGCAATGTCTTGATGCTGTGCTGCTGTATTTGGTTGGGAGGTTTCTATGGGATGACTCAGCAGCTTCCTACATTGATAAATTACAACAGAAGTATGGTAAAACCATGCCAGGAAGTTATGTCAAGATTATTTCTTGGCTGCCTTAGATTCCACTGAAAATTGCATTGCCTCTTTTTCTCCCTGCTGGTGTTTTCCTCTCTCCCAGCTGAGTGTGCATTGAGAGATGCATCTTCTTTCTATTACTATTACTGTTCCCCCTTTACTGGCTTAGTGGAAGGGTTTTTGCCCTACCATTGGAGCTTTGTAAGGAAGAATGGTCTGTTAGAACAGGGAAAGAAGTACCCAACAGAATGTAAATGGAAACTGATTAGCTGTAACTGCTAGCTAACGTGACAAGCCTTTGCTTGTTTGAGGAGCACAAAAACCTTTTGCTTGCTTCTTCCATGGAGTATATTAGAAACTCCTCCAATTATTATTAGACACTGCCATAACACTGTAAATGTACACAGTTGACAACACAACCCAGAATAAGATTCTGCCCCTGACTCTAAAGGATTTACAATATTAGGGCCAGATTATGGCAGTGAGTATAATGAGAGACTAAGGGTATGGCTACACTTGGAAATGTGCAGCGCTGGGAGCTACAGCTGTGGTCTTACAGCTGTGTAGGAACAGCGCTGCAGTGTGGCCACACTGACAGCTACCAGCGCTGCAGTGTGGCCACATTTGCAGCATTTGCAGCGCTGTTGGGAGTGGTGCATTGTGGGCAGCTATCCCAGCGTTCAAGTGGCTGCAACGTGCTTTTCAAAAGAGGGGGGTGGGGGTTGAGTGTGACAGGGAGGCGTCAGGGGCAGAACGAGAGATTTTTTGGAGCAACCAGTGTGACAGCTCCCTGCCTTGCCAAGTTCAAAACGGGGGTTGTGGTGGTGGAGATGTTGACAGGGGCGTCGGGGAGACAGAGCAGCGCGGAATTTTTGGAGGCAGCACTGTGGCTCCCTGCCTTGCATAATTCTGGCCTTTCCCCACCCCTCTCTCCATCAGTTCTTAAATGTAAAAAGCTTCAACCAGATAAGCAGCTTCTCCAATGGACTCCCTCTCTCCCACCGCCCACCGTGCTGTTTGTCTCCTCAAGCAAACAGCTCGGTGAACATTCCAAAGCCTCGGCTCGGCTCGCTCGCTGGAAGCAAAGAGCAGCTGTGTTTGGTACTCCGGGGAGTACCTTCCGGTTTGTTGTAGACAGGAATTCGGGATACCTTTATACCCTGGAGGCCATATAAACAGCGCTGTTGAGTGTCACACCTGATGAGCTAGCGCTGCATACCAGCCTGGGATTCGCTACACCCGTAGCAGACCAGGAGTACAGCCAGCACTGCAGCCAGGGAGTTGCAGCGCTGGCTGGGCTTTGTAAGTGTGGACACCGAGTAAGTTGCAGCGCTGTAACCCCCTCACCAGCGCTGCAACTTGCAAGTGTAGCCAAGCCCTAAGACACCCCCTCCTCCCCTGCATCTTCGCAGTGCACACAGAAAAGAGAGCTTGGTACTTCCTCCCTCCCTCCTTCCAGGGAGCAAGCAGAAAGGGGTGGGGAATGAGTGGACTCTTAGGTCTCCAATGCACTGGACAGAGCCTCTGCTCTGGCATATGGGAGAGGGATTATTAATTTGCTACTGGTTAGGATCAGTAAGAGACTACTTCTTTCCCAAGAGCAGACCGTTCTTTCCCTGAGCTTCTTGTGGGGTGATGCAACTACGTGCTGCTCCTCAAACAGGGCTGCAAGCAAAGGGACAGTGTAGCCGTTAGCTTAGAAAGAAGCAGTGATCTGTCTCTCACTTTTCCCTTGCTAAATCCAAGTCAGCCCTATATTATCAGTATCACAGCCAATCTCCTCATGCTCTCTATTTCATGTTCAAGGTAGATGCAAGTAGGCCAACAAAGAATGGATCCTCCATAGGATGCCTCAGAGCCAAAGCATCTAGTCAGTTCTACTAAAAGAATATGCATGATTTCTTTGAAGTACTGTGTGCCTTTGTGTTTATCTAGTTGGGTTTTGAGCAGCAAGGACAGCTCAAGAAACACCAACTACAATTAGACCAGCCAGACACCCTTTGTAAAATTGTCAGTCATGTATCCATTTCCCCCCAAATCCCTCCTCTTTTCCAATATCTCAAACAACTTGCTTCCCCCTTCCACTTTTCTGCATATGGCCATCTGCTGCCCTATCACCAGGTAAATAAATAGTGGACCATGCACTGATTTTTATTTTTTTTTAAATCTGAAAGATTCAGGAAGGCAAGGTCCCTTATAGAATAGAGCAATTCTTGCAGCAAATCAGGTAATTATTCATATTGGATGAAAAAATCCCTTTCTAGCACTTCTGATATTTAAAATGTCTTGTTATCAGGTTGTCTGCTTGAAAAGAAATGTCTTAATTCAATTGTAAATTATCTGAGATTGTCTGTTAAACTAAACAATCTGGGTGATTTAGCCTCATCTTTCATGTGTAATTTATTTAGCAGCACAGAAATAACTATTTTAAATCACTTAAGATCTACATGGCTTTTTGTCTGCTGTTTATCCCTAGCTACATTCACCAAGTGTAAACACATACTGAAATTCACCCACACTGTATCAACCAAATGTAGAAATGCAAAGAGTTATTCTGGTTTGCAAGAAGGTTTGCTAGAAAATCTGTTTCCTGCACTGAAAAGAAGCCAGAAAGGCAATTCCAGCTGCAAACACAGAATTGTTCAGCCAGCCTGGATCAGTGATATTTTAAAGACACTAAATATAATTTTTTTTAAAAATGATTTCATATGAATCAGTTTCTATAAAGAAGCTTCTTTAAAAATGTAGCTTGTACTACTGCTTTTTACTGTTTCTAAGACAGAAGATTTAGCAACTGGAGTGAGGTTTTTATTTCCACTGTTGCTCAAAGAGATAGCAGAATACAATCCTGTTCTCATTAGAGAGGAGCAGAAAATGGAACATGAGCTTTGAACAACCCTCTCTTCCTTCATCACCCCCCACCCCGAAATTGCCTGATTCCGGAGACATCGGGATCTGGAGCCGGAGCCGGAGCCAAAGCCAAATCTGACCTTCACATCTCCAGTCTATAACAAACTCAAACAGAATCCCCAAATCCAATCATCCAAAATTTTTGGGGGGAGGGGTAGCAGTTGAGTTTCATTCTAGATCCATACTCCACCACAGATCCTTCCTTACTGCTTTGCAAATGTTTCAGAATTTTCACTCTATTAGCTGGAGATGGCTGAATTATTCCCTGCAATTAGTAATCATTGCAAATTTAGCTTTTGTTTTTTTGTTTGATCATTCGTGAATGGATTGTGGCACTTCAGTCCCTCTTCCCTGGGCTCAGATATCTTGGAACTAGATCAGCCCTCTAAGCCCCTGCTCTACTGACCTAGTTCCACTCCAGCAATCCTCAAACACCTAAGGCATTTTCCTCCCCAAACCTAGTAGCAGAACCCTAGGGAGTCTAATTCCCCTCCAGCTTTCAGAATACAGCAAAGGGGGTACCCACTTAGGCCCTTTGCTTCCTCCCCCCACAGTCTCAGCCCAGTGCTTCATGGCTTCTGATACTGCTCCTTAGTCGGCTTATCAGTCTACTACAGCCACTCACAACTGACTGGGCTGCATCTTCTTATCCCAGCTGTTGCTAGTCAATTAATTACCTGCAGCTGGTCAGGTAGCTACTCTGTTCTTAACACCTTAGTGGCTGTGGGAGAATGGAGTTTACCCACCCCATCACAGAATACCAGTTTCTCAGAATGTATTTTTAACTATTTGTTCATAGTCTGGATTAACTTCATGAGTTGTTTGCACTCCATTCAATATGACTATTTACTATTTATTAGAGTGTGTGATAGCTCACTTATTTCACATGGCATTTTTTTCTCCTTCCTGGTTAGCTGACATACTTTGTCCTGTATACTAGCAAATAGTGAATGTCTTGTGTATATGTGAATAGGAGCGGTGGTACTAAAATCAGCCAAATATCTATGCAGGAAAACAATCTGTTCACACAAACATTTCTGAATAGCAAATAATAAGGAGGCACCACCCATCGTCTAACTGAACAGCAGTTCATAACTTTCACGTATATTTACAAGCACTCTTTTCCAGTATCCTAGGACTAGACTAGATTCTGAGTTGTGCCGCAGCCCAGGAGGAAAATGGCAAAGATGATACCTGATGTGAGCTAAAGGAGCCCTGGGGAGGTTGGTCTAACTTATGGCTACAGTAAATGGGCACCTGATGGACTCCTCTGCAAATTGCAGGCCAGAATTTCAGGTACACAGAGCACTCTAGCTGCTATCCCTTCTGTCCCCGGTATGCCCCTATTCTGGGGCTGTAAGGGCAGGTGAGGCCACGTACACTGGTCCTATGCCTCTCCTGCACAAAGAGAACTTCACAAGTGACCATTTCATCCTCGTCCTGGCTCCTATGTGCTGCCTGGGTGGTGCAAAGATGTTGTAACTGGGGCTGGAATCTGGCCCTTTATTTTTAAACTTGCCGTTGCTGTGGCATGATAATATCCTTAAACAATATCATATACCCCCATCTTCATTTCAGGTAAGGCCCTTTTCACAGCTATTTTTCATCATTCTGTTGAGAGTAATGAATTAAAAGGAGAAAAAAGGTTAGAAAAAATGAACTGGCTCCCCAGCCCTTAAATAAAATACTAGGCTTGGTAAATTAGACAAACCTCTATTTTGATTTGATAAGTAAACAGAGCAAACTTTCTTTGACCATGAAAGAATGATGAAGATTGTGTAGACAGCTAGACCAGACTTTCAAAAAGGCTCTTAAATTTGAAACAGATTTTCAAATAATCAGCACCAAGCACTCTCATTGTGACACCTATGCAGGGCCAGCTCCAGGCCCCAGCACGCCAAGTGCGTGCTTGGGCAGCATGCCGCGGGGGGTGCTCTGCCGGTTGCTGGGAGGGCGGCAGGCGGCTCCGGTGGAGCTCCAGCAGGCATGCCTGCGGAGAGTCCGCTGGTCCCATGGCTCCAGTGGAGCATCCACAGGCACGCCTGTGGGAGGTCCACCAGAGCCGCAGGACCACCACCAGACCCCCCGCAGGAGGTCCACTGGAGCCGCGGGACCAGTGAGTGGCAGAGCTTCCCCCGCGGCGTGCCGCCATGCTTGGGGCGGCAAAATTGCTAGAGCCGGCCCTGCACCTATGATCAAATTTTCAAAAGAATACATTACCCAGCATTTCTGAAAACCTGGCCATTTGTGTTAATACCCACACAGGAATTGTATTCTTTGGATATCTGAGCCCTTCTGAAAAACTACATCCATAACAACAAGTATGAAAATACTCTTAATCCGTTTGAATGGATAGCTATTGCACATGAGAAATGGTAAAGTTTTTTGGTAATATTTTCTCATTATCACAAAATTCTTTACTTTGTATACCATTGACAAGAAAATCCTGGACTTCTTTTCAGGCCTAATCAGACAAACATATCCCAAATAAAAATGAGAAACTTTTGAAAGCAAATAAAGAAATATATATTGTTTCTAAACTGCTTGGAATACTCCCTGCAAAGAAACCAGTATGGGAACTCAAATCCTCATCAGTAGTGCCAGTATGGAACACTTTCTGATGTGCAATTAAATGAAGTCAATTCTATTAAGGAGCTGTCAGTGTTCATACTAAAAAACCTGGTTCAGTATGTCTTAAAGGACTTCTCATATTATGTTTCACTCACCTGTCTTCAGCTCTATTGGAGCCTGAGTCCTGGATATTAAAAGCCCAAACATATCACACAGTTAAGGCTCATATTAATCTATCACAATGCACTGCATATTTGCAAATGAGTTTTCCTTCTTCCAAAATCACTGCAGGTTGAAATTTTCCTTCCCAAACAGAAGACAAAAAACCTTCCTCTTAGAAACTAGAGATGAAAATGACCTAGTAGATCATACCATCCATCTTCCTGGAAAGCATATTTTCCTTCTACAATGTGGCCAACTTTCCCAAAAGTTTGGGAACCAGTAGCCCCAATTGGGACACATATAGCAAAGGTTTCCAAAACTGATCAGCACCCAACATGCATCCAATATGCTGAGCTCTGGCCACTTAATTTGGTGCCTAAATGGTGCTATTTTGAAATTTTGTCACCAGTTGTGGCTGATGACAGTTCTGACTTATAGGCTCAAAGGCTCTGACTCAAGCAGTGCAGATTCCATGACTATCATTATTTGATACTAGTCATTCATGTTCGCCTCCCTTGAAGGGCTATTCCAGTCTAATAGACATCACTGTTAGCTCTGGCTTCATCATTTCAGAATGTCTTTTTGCATCTGGAGAACATACAGAGTTATGCATCCCTCAGCTACTGGATGGGAATATACTCCTTTAAGAACAATTACAGAACTGGACGACAATCATCAGAAAGTTGAGGTTGCATACAGTTCATTACACAACTTCCCATGCACAATACTTTCTGCCTTACTCTGCGAGATAAAAAGGCTTCCTGAAAAAATAAAAAAAATTTAAAAAGAATTTTACAAATAAAAGTGAAGCTTGTGCAGCAACAGCTGCTGCCTCAGAGGCTGCTATCAGTTGTTATACAAACACCATATGATGCTATATATATATGTGTGTGTGTGTGTTTGATATTACATATATATTTTTAATCTTTCAATAAGTTCTTTGCCAAATCCCTTGACACTATAATATGCTGGGAAATAAGTTTAAAATGTTTAACTTCTGAAATTACCTTCCTCTCTGAAATCTTCTTTAGGAAAAGCTACACTGATGCAATGAAACAACTTCATATATAGGTAAGTATTTGCCCCTATAAAAATCACTTTCTTACTCCAAAGAGGACAGAGGAAACTCCCTGTAATTTCTAGATCTCAGTGCTTCTACATATTCTAATGAAACCCTCATAGTGCTGGCAAATGCAATCAATTATATGAATCCAACCTTTATATTAAAAAAAAAAACCCGAGAGATTATAAAATGGAATTTGACTGATTTCTGTGCAAGAAACCCTATGTCATTAAAATGTCCTTTCTCTAATCAAAATATCACCTGAATAAAGTCATCATGTGTAGCCTGATTACATTTTTTTCTCCATATATGTGCAGCTGCATTTGCCTCTCCATAAATGTCATTTGATTATGAAAAAATAAACAGGAAGGGACTCAAAGGGAGTCAGTACAGGGCCTGCTTGTTTACCTGCTGCAGCTTTCTCAGCTGAAGAACAAATGTCATGCAAATGGTGCCCCAGCAATGAGCTGCCAATCACAGAGGCTTGGCATTCATGATGATTTGCTAAATCATTTAAAGAGACATGCTTTACTAAATGAAAAAATATCAGCTGGCAAGGGCCTGTGTTTAAACACAGGGCTGAGTTATTATCCCAGTAGGCTGGAATGAAATGAAGACATCTTCCAATTAAAGCTTGCAGATGAACCCAGACAAACCCCCCTTTTTTCATAAAGACAGCCAGATTATGATTGGGAGAGAACAGCGACAGAGGCTTTCATTACAAGCTGATTATGGTGATATAATTCCCAGCGCTGTGTGTCTGCGGGCCCAACTTCACATTTGAAGGTTTTTAATATAATTTCCTTAGGGTGAAATGCTGAAGATTTATTAAACTTTATGAAGGGCTTACAGATCCAATTTAAGAGGACATATCACAGGGCAAAACTGACAGACGATAAAATACATTCAAAGTTTAAAAAAAAGAAAAAGAAAGGAAAGAAAGAAAGTTTAGAGTTTGAAACTGTTTTATAGAGGCTTTTATTTATTTATTTTTGATTAAAACACAATAAATAATTTCCCAGCACTTGACCAAATTAAGTTATGCTAGAGTTTGCTGTGTGCTTGTTACAAAAGTAAGTATTGGGGTCCTGAACAAATTTATTAAAAAGGGGGGAAACAGTTTCAAAAAATCCCATAAGGCCATTGATTTCACTTGTATATATCACTAACAGCAGCTATGTTTCTGGCTTTAGAAACTCTTCAGTGCTTTACCTCCCTATAGCATGTTAATAAGTTGTTGTACTGAGACAGGTACAGATAGGTACAATTACATATAACTAAAGCTAGGTAAATAACAGATTTTTCAGTTTACCGGCAGTTCTGAAAAACTGAACAAATATTTTGTTTGTTAGAACCAAAAGCAATTTTTTTCAAAATTTTGTTACATTCAAAAGTTGAAGAAAAAAATTGTTTCAGGTCAAGTGATTTTGAAAATTGACACTTTTAATATTTTTAAAATAAAAGTTAAAAAAAATCAAAAGAAAAGGTCATTCTGAATAAAAATATACATATTTTTAAAACCAACAAAATTAGGTGAAACAAGCATGAATTCACAGAATGTTTTGATGTTGCTGAATCAGTATTTTTAAATAAAAAATATATGTTGTCAAAACCTTTTGCCCAGCTCTATAAACACACAGCAATCATCTAATAAACTCATGATAAAAGCATATCCCTGGATCTGACTGTGCTGTATGTGTTGCTATTTAAACAAATAAAAACATTAAATAAGAAATTGATGCAGCGACACCATGAAGATTGAAGTAAAAAAATTTGACTAACACATTTCTGTTTAACACCAGGTTGCAAATGCCTTGACTTTTTTTGTGCTGTGGGTAGTTTGTTTATTTAGTTTCAAAAACTAACTCTTGCATTTGTTGAAAGAGAATAACCTTCGTCCCCCACAAAAAATAATGAATGTCAGAAGCCTAGCACTCCTGATAATCTTTAAAATAATAAGCAAGCAATGTAATAGGGTAAAAGCATATCAGCAAAAGATTTTGGTTTCTAAGGGTTTGAAGCAGCTTTTTTGTTTGAGAGGCTTTTTGCTTTTACATTTTTAGAGAGAAGTTTAGTGTTCACAAAAGGGAACAGCTATGATAATGGCTCTGACCTGAGTCAGCGTGACTGAAGGCTGCTGCTTTGTAAGCTTTCCTGTGCTGCTCTGCCAATGCAAATCAGTAAGGACCTACAACACCCTTGTTATTCTAGTCCTGGCCTCTCTTCTTGAACAATGAGTGCCACTCAGAGCACACAGATAATAGTCCCATCCTGCAAGGTGCTGAGCTCTATTAGTGAAGTGTTCAGTGCTCTCAATTCTGGTTGATTTTGTTAGAAACAGAGGCTGCTCAGGAAGTGATCAGCACTTGAACGCTATCAGTTCACGCTGAAGTCACCTCGCAGGATCAGGCTGTAAGTTTGCCACCAACCTCATTTTAATTTCTGAGCTAAGCCAGTATTTTATCTCAGGTCTGCAGGGGTGACCTATAAGTATATTAAACACTATTCTGTTCTGGATTATACATATTTCACTATTCCATTCACAATTTAGTTTCCTACTTCCAAAGGGTTACTATAAAGAAGTGTAAGTAAAAACATATTTTAAAAATTAGAGAGAGACAGTCAGTAAAACTTCACTTTGCCTCTTGTTCAGTGAAAGCCCAAATGGCTACAGAAAGAAAATCAGGCTTTCCTTACTCAGCTGCATGCTGTCTTCCATCTCAATATATTTCTGATTGACTCTACTTCATATAATTTTATAGGCATACATTCTTATTCCCAATAATCAATTAAACTCTTTCAGAAGAAGTTAGTGGTTTTATATACATATATGTCAAAGAGAAGTGTAAAAGGGCACCCTAGACTAGCCTCTTGAGTTTAGCTGAAACGAGCTGGTAACTGCCCAATTAAAAAAAAAAGTCTAATTAGATTTCAACTTCCTCAGTTAAAACTTCCCTATTTATGTATGTAGAACGCCTAGCAGCCCAGTCTCAGTTGGGTCCACAGACATTACAAAGGCAACTATTCGTAATAATGATGTGTTCCCTCCAGCCTGGTACAATGAGGCCCTAACCAAGGCTGGGATTTTTAGGTTCTTTTTGAATAAACACAAATACTGTCATGCATTTAGTGTAATACAAGTCATATAAACATCAACATTGCCTCCTTCTGCTTCAGATTCCCCCTCTGTAAAATGTAGATTATGAAATGAACTTTGAAATCAATGGATAAAAAGTCATACTAAGTAATTTGATGATGATGCAGCTGAAGAATAAGTGACTGAGCTCAAGTTTCTGTTCTAGTTCATTGAATGATAGGTCCCATTTTGATAGCTACCACAGGCCAGCCTTGGAGTTTCTTAACAAAAAATATTTTAAATGGTCTTGCCTGGATATTGCACTGCACACTTCCATGCTTGGATGAATAAGAACACAGGCAGCACTTCTCGTCCTTGATTATCATGTAGAGGTGCTGACAACTCTTCCAGGATTCCACCAGTCAATTTGTCTGACGTAAGATAAGATTAACCCAAGGTCACACCACTGAAAGACATTTCAAAGAAATTTCAGTAGGCAGCTAACGCATACATATAACATACGGGTAGATCCATATACTGATATATACTCACCATCGGAGTACATTAAACATTAGGTAACTCACTGGTCAGTTTTGTCACCTCACTTTCTGTGCTTGAGCCACACATGATATGGGTCTGTCATAATTTATAGCTGCAGAACTTAGTGACTCAAGTTTTTACTTTGATAGATCTCCAATTCAATCCCAGATGTTTATCAATATGAAGGCTCATTGCAATTGCACATGGACAAATTTTCTATAATGTTTTCAGTCTTTCCCCACCCTGTACAAATTCCAATAGCTTTATTTTGTAATGCACTCCTGTTCCACAGAGTTTTCCTTGTTTTTAAGCCTGACTTTGCTGAGGAAATATTGGACTGTATTGAATGCTTGTTGAGCAGTTAAGCTCTGAGAAGGTCAAACTATTCTTGTTGGAGTTGGCTGAACCAATTTTGAACCCTAAACTGATTTTAGCCCTAAAATGAAATCCTTGAGGACTGCAAGTTTGGTCCAACTAACATACGAGTACTTGCTTTCAGGATGTGATGTTTTTACCATGGAATTACATCATCATGCAAACTTAACATGCTACAAGAAGAGCACTGAATTACCTTTGGCTAACTCAGAAATGGTCTCACCCTGAGACTCCTTTCCTGGATTGCAAGTAGGAGAATATCAGGGCTACAGGGTTTGATGTTCAACCATCACACATAAAGTAAAAGTTCAGATTCACACACTTCTATCATTTAAGTCATGTCTACTGTTATTCATTGGAAAGATCTACCATCAATCCATCTGTGCAGCTAGTTCTTATACTGGCAACACTCTCTGTAGTATCTGAGTGCCTCCCTGTATAAAAAAGTATCTATTTATCTGCTCACTTTTTAAAATACTGTTTCCTTCATACTCTTAAAAACAGGAAGATGGTTCAAATAACAGCAGTTTATCTCTCCCTCATTGTCCTCTTCTGTAATTACACTTATTCAGCATCTCCCGTTAGTCTGCTTGTGCAGTGCAGATTTAACCTTCGGCCCTTACAATAGCAGACTAAACCGGAGTTTAAATTTGCAATACAGGTGGTTGTTTTTTTAAAAAAAAATATTCGTTTAGCTTCATTTCCTGTGGGATTGCAAAACTGATATACAAAACACTTAAAAGTGCCTTGGAAAGAATTATTAGTATGCAACACAAGGATTAAACAGAACTGATTTCCCCAGGATATAAATATATAGAGCTACAGCGTGCTGTTCACCAAAGATTCAGGCTCTGGTGAATGATCATGACTGTAATCTCACTACAGTTCATCCACTAGGCTTGTCAAGATAAAAAGCAAATCAGAAATACCACCACTAATCTTCCAGAAATTTGCCAGCAGCTCTGCCTGCACGTACTGTAATAGAAATATTTTTACCAGACATGTTATTGACCTGTGGAACTCATTAATATTTGTAAAGTACTAAATAATTAATTTTTTTATTGTTAATAGGATATTATTGGAGAAAATAGCACATTTCTAAAAATGTTTAGAAATTCACATAAATAAGAATAGCATCTGTGTTTACATTGGCTAAGAAAAAATAATATGAACTAACATTCCTGATGCTTCAGGCCATAAACTGATCACCAGCTGGGATCAGGAAGAAATTTCTCCCTGTAGAAAATGTTACACAGTTAGGAGCAACATAATTTTTTAATGCATTCCTCTGAGGGCTATTGTCAGAGCTATGATACTGGACAGTGATTTGTCTGTTCTGGTATAGTAGCTCCTATGGTATGATCTTCCCTAGTAAAATCATAAGGCTGGCTATTTGCACCAGATCACCTAGAATTCATGCACAAGTGATAGAGCTGAATGCATAAGATATGTGACGATAATTGCTGTGAATTTGAGACTGACTGTCAGAGTACTATGAAGTAATTTTTTTTCAGCATTAAAGACACTGTGACAGAGAGATAGAAATCACAACCACTTGTTCCCAGTCTCTCTCAGCTCTGTTAGGTACAGCAGCTAGTTAGTTGTCTTTCCTGTAATCCTTGGGAAAGGTAGGAAAGACAGTACATACATACATATATATACATACTTTAATAAGTACTGTCTGCTTCCAAAGTCATGAATTAAAAAGCTACAGTACTAAGTTCACTCCATAAATAGCTTTGGTTTAAGGCTAAGCCTGTGATATGATGATTCTGAGTCATCCGTAAAACTAAATTATTAAGGACTTGCTTTATGCTCTGGGCAAAGATACCAGAACTGAATAAAACAATATGCACATCACATACCAAAAGTATTGCAAGGCCCTTGCACTGTATCAAGATCTATTTCGCAAAGGAACAACAAGAAGAAGAACAGTTGATGTCAGCAATAAATAAGTAAGACTTAGAATTTGTTTAATAATCTTACAGATGAACGGAAAGGCTATTTCCTTGCCAAGATCTGAGATCAGAAAACATTTCTCCTGAAAGAGTTATGCTCACCAGCCCCTAAAGCAGAAGAATCCCTCTATATAGGGACTGAACTTTCCAGGACCTATGGGAGAGCTTACACAGTAGAGCGCACTTGTCTTTAGGATTTGCTCCCTTTCATGTTCTGCCAGGGCCTAGATTTGGCAGTCTTCAGAGCATGACGTAAGATGCATTTATTTACTCAGTGTCTGAATGGTTTGCTTTTTACTTTTCCCATCTTCTGACCTATCAATATGAAGGCAACAGGGCAATGAAGAATATTCTGGTGTCAGTAGGATCCAGACACTTCTTTACTTCAAGAATTCAAGTCTTTAATTACTAGACTTCAAGAATTCAAATTTTAAAGCACCAGACTTCAAAAATTCAAATCTTTAAGCACCAGACATTGTAAATTACCCCTACAGTATCTTTCCAATCAAATCTCTAGAACTTTGGGGAGTTAGGGAACTGGATCCAAAGCCAAAGTCTGTGGCCTGAACCCATCTCTAGCAGTGATCATGCAAACCACTTACTTTTTGTTTTCCCTTTTTTACTGTAAATTCTCTGGAAGTGCCCTGTGTCCACCTGTAACAGTACAGGAAGCGAATATTTAACTGGTCCTGATCTATGTTGATCCCATATCATCAGTCCTTGGTACAAAAAATAATACAGCACAAGAAGTAATCACTTTTCATGCAGTTTTTTATTATTGCCCCTGGAGCTGGCATCACATTACATAACTATTGTAGGCTGCTGGAACTGAATAGTGAGCACAGTCTTATGGTTCAGATCTATTTAGGTTAGGAGGAATGGGCAGAATCTGAATCAAAATGAATTTTAAACAAGCCATTCCCACATTAAGCAAATGTTTCAGCCCCCTCCAATCTTGGCCATGGAGTGGACTATAGTAGTGAAAAACTGCTCAAGGTCTGTCAGAAGGAAGAAACTAAGCAACAGCATCACCACTTCAGGACCCTGTTCATGGGAAGGTGTATACAGCTAAACAGAGAAGAAGGGGAACTAGGGGAGTGCTATTCTATATAGCATTCCAATACATGGTAGGGAAATCCATGGAAACTCATGCTGTCTCTGTCACCCATAATGCACACAGGGTACCTCCCTACACTGTCAAACACCATCGGGGAAGGGTGTGTTAACCCAGGTATGGGAAAGAGACTGTGGCAAATTGGCTCCATTTAGGGGGACTGAGAAGAAAAGTGAGGAACAGAGAGTTTTGTTAGATGCCTCCATAAATATCCTCTGAGCATGGGACTTCCCTCTGGAACTTGGCACATCCATGAAAATGGAGGGCCATGTCCACATTGTGGAGAAGTAAACTTGTGCCATGAACCGACATTGACTCCATACTTCATAAAACCTTACAAACTTCAAGAGTGGAAACTCATAGCAATTTTCTAGGTCTATTTAATCTTCCTGTAGGTGGGCATGATCTGGCTCTAACAGCTGCAGCAGGCTTACCAAAGATAAGAGGAATGCAAGAAGTTTTAGGATTGGAGAGGGCCATGAACAGGCCTCTTATAAAATGCTCACCAATAAAGAAATAGCAACACCATTTCAACTAACAATCTTTTCTATAAAACAAAACAACTTTTAGTTCACCTGGAATTTTTTTTCTGATTTCAAAAATAAAATAAGTTAAATGTAGTTAAGATAATTAAATGTAAATTGAATGTCTGGACCAATTGTTGTTCTGTGTATATGTGTGCGTACATGTGTGTGTATGTGCATAATACAAAAAGCAATAGAAGTGTAATGGGTCCGGTATAGAAGGCAGCAGGCTGCAGAGACGACATGCAGGAGGAACTTCTGACAACCATACATATGAGGAAGCCAATCTCTGTTGTGGTCTCCCCTCTGACTCCATTATGGGGTTTGGTGGTGTGGGTCTGTAGCGGGAAATGACCAATGGCTCTAGCACTACATAAATCTACAGGTCGTGATTGCTACACGGCAGGCAGGCACTGTGGAAGTGACTGCAGAGAGGCTGCATATCTGTCCCCTCTCAAAGCTGCCAGAGTGGATGGAGGGGGAATTCGTATCTCCCTGACAGTATACAAAGTTCATTTACTTGGACTGTGCATGCAGGAGGGGGCCAGGCACCACCAAATTGTTCAAAATCAAACTCCTTGTGACATTCCACTAATCTTTCTACCCCTAACCAAATCAGCTCACAAACCAGGGCTTAATCCAGTCAAGTAGCTCACTCCCATAATATATTTTATGATTATTTTATGGATTAGGCTTCTGTATGATATTGTATAAAAAGATTTTTCTAAAATCCAGGTAAAATATGTCCATGGCTTTTCCTCTGTCAAGGCTTTTAGATACTTACTCAAACATTCCTTCAGATATATTAAGTATGACCACATTGTGTGAATTCATGCTGATTTGTGTATAATTCAGTCAAATAATCATGGTGTGCCCTTAGTGTAGCTTTCACAGTTAATTTTTTATTTTCAAATCATTATTTAAAAAATCATTTTACTTAATATTTTGCAAAATAAGAAAAACTGAAATATCAACAGCGTCTCAGAGGAGGATCATCTCAGTTCTGAATCAGAAAGATTATGGCATTTCTAAGTTCTTTTGCTCTTTATTCTCAGGTGTCCTGCAGTTCACTATATCTATGTTATCAAGCTTTTCTAACTAAACAATTTGTAGTGCATTTGCAACACTATGAGTAGAGGTTGAATAGCAATATTTTTGGATGCTCTGAGACAGATCTTCTGGTGTAAACTGGCATACTTACATTGACTTTGGTGGAGCTCTGAAGATTTATACCAGCTGAGGGTCTGACCCACTGACTTCTCTCATAGTTTTTGTTTACAAATATAAAGACAAGGGTCAAAGCTACTTGCTAATCCTCAGTGGAAGGCTTACTTTTGTCAGGGAATTGCTCCATTAACAAAATATCTCAGCTCTTGATACAGAATTCTGAGGTACACGGAGTTTCTAAATATTTTGAATTGGATGTTACCTGGTTGAGCCTGAGGTTAAAAGGGGGTAGGTAGTTCTTTTTGTGTTTGCCCTTTTTGTCTGTGGCCTAATAGATCTGGAAATGGTGTGTTTTCATACGTTTTTTTCCACTGCTGAAGTCACCTTAGAGGTCTGTAACATGATATGTATTTTCATGACACTTTCCTACATGTCTTCTCGCATATATTGATGCTGTTGGGTTAGCTACAGTCCAGCATAGTCCCATTTTTCTGCACTTGCTAAGTCCCATTGACTTTCACTTTTGCAAAAGAGAATTAGGCTCCTCAATCTTTTAGGTGTTACCTGTTAGCTTCTTGTACAATATAGCTTTCATTTTCCATTCTAGCTTTTTATTTTTTATTTTTATTTTTATATTCCACTGACTATTTTCTGCAATCTTTCCAATTCTCTTCTGTACCTACTCATTTTACTTCAAATATAGTTTTCTTACCTAGGATTAATTTTTGCATGAACATGTTCATCCACATAGACCTTTTCAGTTAGCTCTAGTTAATTTATCTTTTGCTAAAATGGCATCTTAACTCTTGTTTTCCTGTTACCTCTGTGTACTTCCTCTCAGAGATTTTTACAGTTGAAATTGAAATGGTCTTTATTTTTTCCTGTGCATGGGGAGGCATGATTTTACCTCAGTTATTACAGACCTGACTGGATTGTGGTTGTTTTGGGGAGATCCTGCCTCCCTCTCCTCTAGGTTTCCTTCATACTCACATGGGTTATTCAGAACAAAGAAAAGAATCTCATTATATTTAAACAGCCAAATCCTGCTTTTCTCCCTCACTGATGAATGAGGAGATCAGGATTTGGCCCTAATACTTCCCTTTATTGCTTAAAGGATCAGATAAGTGCAGTGTCTATAAAACTGCTTGATTTATATCTTCCACTTAGTATGCCCTCATTTATGTCTGCAATCTCCCATTGCTACTAGTTCACAGTTTTTACCACTCTTTGCAGTTTCTGTTACCATCTCATCTTGTTCCTTTTTCTGAACAAGTTACCACTACATAACTAATTCCTTTATTATATTTAATTTCAGGCCATTATTTCTCTGTTGGTCATAGTAGAATTACTCCAAGTTGGGCAATAGTATTCTGCAGTCATAAAAATCTCTTCTGCAGTTTGTTGGATACTATGTTCTCTTTTACTTCTTGTCTTAAAGGGTTGTGTAGTATTGCTGTGAAACTCTAAAGAGCTGCTGTGTTCTGCTCCACTCTTCTCTGCATTTAAGTGGTGTGTAGTGGTGTGTATACACAAATATATATGCATGTGCCCATGCATGTGCACACACACATACAAACAAAACCCCATCTCTGGCATCTTTAGGGATGCAGAATGCTATATAAATAGATCATCTCTGGTTCCTTATTTTATTCTTCACATATTTAGAATACTCATCTTTCTCTGTGGATATTCTTCTAGCTCTGTTATTTTCTTGGCCATGCTTCCTGAATCTGAATATAGACAACTTAGAATTTCCCCCCTTACATGAATTTCTTATTACTTGCTCAGGTTTTAGTTTATCTGCCAATTCTTTTTTCTTAACAATTTTTCTTTTTGTTCCTAGGCCTTATGGTTTCAGTTTCACACCCTGGTAATATTCCTCCCCCCTCATCTGCTCCTTTGTCTGCGTTAGCGGTTTCTTTCTTCTTCTCTTCCACTGGCCTCCAATTACTATAAACCCATTCCATATGTTTGGCTCTGTCCCCACCTACTAGCTTCAACAGAGCATCATCTATCTTATCACACATTATATCCATGGCCCTTCTGTTTGGATGAAGTCTATCACAACCCCTGTAACACAAAATGTCTCAAAAAAGGCTCTTCATATATTCTGCAGAGCTGAAGACTTTCCTGCCTGTGCCGTTTTTAGCAGCCATACATTCAGGTTTCAGATCTATCACATTTTATTTGTGTCTCAGTTTGGCACAGTTACTATTTTGATTTCATGTTTGAGATTGCATTTACCAATGACTAAAATAGAAATGGGAACTGTGTCGTTTTTCTCATTTTTCACCATTCATATGGAATCTTCCACCTGATGTGATTTGAATACCAACTCTTTCATCAAATATCTTTCAAGAAACATTCAAGAAAGAACGTATTGGATACACCATATTTTTTTGTTTTAAATATGAACTGATGCTACTACCTCTCTCCCTAGACTCTGCTAAGCTCTCTCTTACACTAATTCCCGTGAGATGAGAAGGCCCAGATTTGCAATCATAGGCACTCATTTTAGGGTGCTCACTAGAAATCATCACCTGTGGCATGATTTCTAGATGTGCTGAGCATGCACAGTTGGACCTACAGATACTCAGCACCTCTGAAGATTAGGCCCTAGGATCTCTCAGGCCGGTCAGTCACAAATAGAGCTGCACAAAATTAGAGTACACTTTTCAAAAGTTTAGCTGTAAACTCCTATCTGCTAACCTTCCAAAGCTTGAATGTGGGATGCTCTGATCTGACTAATTGCTATCTGTGGTGTCTCAGAGATCACCTGAGGCACGTGATGTTGTTTCTGCGCCCCTTCTGGGCTCAGCAGGAGATTAGCGAATAGAAATAATGAATACTTTCATTTATACACAAATACTCTCTTTCAAAAAAAGAAGATACCCCAAACACTTATATGAACATAAACCCATTCAAAAAGAAGTTTCTGAATATCAAATAAACAGGAGACATAAGCAGGGCTGAATCAGAAGGACCAGTAAAACTAAGGGTTCAAGTCAGGAAAGCACTTTTATTCAGAAAGAATGCTTGGAACACCTGCCTAACTTTAAGCAAACACTTCAGTGTTTTTCTGAGTTGTGGCTTATATAACTAATCAGTAAAATGGCAGATGCAGACATTTGCAAGGGGGAAATGTACACGGGAAGGAACAAACTGAATCACCCACTAATGTCAATGAAGTCTAAGTTAATTATAATTACTCAGCAAAACACCTATGAATTTGGACAGCTCAATGAAAACTTCTCAATGAGCTCCAGTGGTCAAAAAAGACAATAAAATGTTAGGCTGCATTAAGAAAAAGCTAAAGGAGTAAAGCTGATAAATATTAGAATGCCATTATATAAGCTGATGATACATCCTCATTTTGAATATAATGTTCCCTCTAGTAGCCTCACCTCAAATAGAAAATATCAGAAATAGAAAAGGTGCAGATAAGTACAACAGAAATGACTGGAGTCACAGAAAGATAAGAGATAAATTAATGTTCTGTGTTGCTATAAGCTGATAAACAGCTCTCACATTCCTGAGCTCAAAGGTGGCTGCATTTCAGTGATGGGTGATGTGATTCCTGGGTAAAGTTTGTAAAGTGAGCTGAAGTGAAAGGTATTAAGATAAATGTGTGATATTATCTATATTATTTCTAAGATATTAGATTCCTTGATTCAGTGGTTCTGCTGCCTTTTCAGGGGGAGTAACTTAACATCCACTCCTCTCTCATAGTAGGATTTTTTCTTCAGAAGCTACTTGGCTTCAAGGAATGGGTAAATACTGGGGTCATTTCTCAATTTAACAAAAGTGACGTTGCCTGTATCTAACAAAATTCATAGCAGACATCATACACGCTTCCCTTCACAGGTCAGGAAATGAACCTTGGTCCTGACTGTCAGTGTACCCTATCACCCTAGTCTTGGAACTTTACTAAGTAGAGAGCTCTAATCAGCCTGGATTTTTCCATATGATGTGGTGCTTTTGTGATGGACTGGGCAAAAACTCCACTGGGATCATAAATATATTTCCCTTGTGATATAATTTTGATTTCAGTGCAGAGGTGAAAGACAAGTGTATTAAGCTACTATTGTACCCTTGCACACCAGAGTGGCATTACTGCAGAGCAGAATTCCCGTGTTGCAATAGAAATACACTGAGTTTAGTACTCAGCTAATTTATGTATAGTTATGGCTTTAGAAAAAAAAGTATCACATTCCTTGGGGATAGTCAGTTTTCAGAGACATACTTTTAGCTCATTAGAGAGTCAATCAACACTGGCATGAATTCAGATCAGGTGTTGATTCAGCATATTTTTTTAAGTTACACTAATAATTATTTTGTAATCTTACAGAAACAAGAAGTGGTTCAAGTTTTTCCCCCATTTGATGGTGTTATTAGACATCAAGGGAATTAGGTTTCTGTGTTTCAAATTTTGTTTAACAATGGAGATTAGGTTGTAAAATGATAGTGCTTGAAAGAGTTGTGGTTATGGCTTCTGCATGATGCTAGATAAACTATTAATTCTTTTCCTGTTACACAGAACAGGTGCAATAAGGAAATTTTTATGTTGCCCCCACACAACCAAAAATGTCTTGTTGATGGTAGATTCAAGATAATGTGGTGAAAATCACCAAGTTGTCCCAAGAAAACATTTTAATTGATGCGCTCCTGTTAATAATTTCTAATGGGAAAACTGGGAAAGAAATGCAGCAGAGAGTGAGCAGAGTCAAAGATGAAATACAAAGATAGGAATATACATAGTGTAATTATTTTTTCATTCAAATATTTATCTATCCCTCTTTATTACACACACACAGAACCTTGCGAGGAGGGAAGCTTCTGTCCCAAATACATAGAGGCAATTTGCCTTTTGCTTAAAAATGTTTTTAAACTGACTTTCCTTGGAAGATCCCAGACTGAATCTACATTTTTCCCCAAAGGAGCCAAAAATAGTCCTTTGGGTTCACAAAATCCTGAACTGCACAAGGTTTACCCATTTCTAGTAGCCGGTGTGATAAAAGTGATATTTTTTTAAATCTGAAAGCAGTGCCATAAATTATACCATTTCTGTAACAGTGGAGTTATACTAAATATTCTTCCAACAGAACCATTTAAGTAAGAGTTTTTAAAGGTCAATAGGCTATGTCAGTGGAATCTCTTGAATTGTACATTCTTAGCTGGCTATTTTTTCGTTCAGGACAGACATTGTCAACATTAGAGTTTGCTGCATACCACATCTGTAGTCTTGAGTGAAGCTTTAGGAGCTTATAAACATGGCCACTGCTTGGTGTCTGTGAAGGAGACAAGCGACACCTGAGCTATGTGTCCTCCTGTTCTTCACTGAAAGAAGACGAAGGCTACACCAGGTGCTCTCCTGATAGCAACTTCATAACCTATCCTGTATTCTTCCAGTGAGGAGCAGTAGGGAACGGACTTGGGTGCGATTCTTCTCTCTGCAAAGTAAGATTTACTCCCTTCCTATGGCTTCATGGAGGTCAGGATGAACAAGGAAGAGAAAGGAAGAATGGTTTTGTGGTTATAGGATAGAATTGGAAATGAGGAGGCTGTATAGATAGTTATGCCATGCTCATCACTATGGTATCAAAATCAGACCAAGATCGCAAAGTCAATAAAAAAACATAGCTAAGCTTTTGCTTTCTTCTCCTTTCCTCAGTATGTTGTGGCAAATTGCCGGTACTGTTATGCTGGGTCTCGCGCTCTCTCTTCTTTGGGGAAGGTTCAGGGCACCATTGCTTGCCTCTGAACCAGTATTTTAATTACCCCACTAGTGTCCTTGAGGAGGGGAGTGGAAAGGGAGGGACCTAGGCCCTCCCTCTTCTCCAGGTCCGAAACCCAGGGGCCCTGAGGTTTGTGGTGAACCACTTGAACTAGCGGTTCCTTCCCCTGGGCTACTTCCCTCTCCTGTCCTTCAGCTTGTGAAGGGGCTTCTTGCCCTCCTTCTACACAAGCCAGATGCCCCTTACCTAGGGTTTCTTTGGGATTTCTCAGCCCACTGCAGCACTCCTCCAAACTTTCCTTTTGTCTCTCTTCAAAACTGTTCTCTTCTCCAACTCCTTCAAACTGCTCTCTGCTCCGACCAAACCTTCCTGCTCCAACTCCCACACTGTCTGGCTGAAGCAGGGGTTTGTATCACATGACTGACTGCTGGTACTCTAATTGGCTTCAGGTGCTCTAATTGGCTACAGGTGCTCTAGTTAATCTATAGCAAACCTTCCTCCTCTTGCAGGGAATAAGGCTCCCTGCTAACACTCTCCTGCTGCCCTCTGGCCATGCTGTATCACATATCCCCCCCCTGCCTCAACACCAATGGGGCTGGCTACTTGGACGAGAGCAGTGCCATCGCGATAGGCCATCAGTGTTGCCATGTTGGCTTCCAGCTCTATGCTGGACCCGAAATGGAAAGGCTGCAGAGACAGGAACCACCTCGTCACTCTGGCATCCTCTCCTTGTTCCTGTGCATCCACTGGAGCGGGGCGTGGTCTGTCAGGAGGGTAAACCGCCGCCTCAGGAGATAGTAGCGGAGAGTCTCCACAGCCCATTATCGCCAGACATTCCTTTTCAACAACAGCATACTTTGTTTCCTGGGAGGAGCTTCCGGCTGAGGTACAAGATGGGGTGCTCCTCCTCCCCTACCATCTGGGAAAGGACGGCACGAGCCCCACCTCCGAGGCATCCTTTGTAGGTGAATTTCCTTTCAGTCTGGGGCTATGAGTACTGGATGGCAGCATAGGGCTGTCTGTAAATCTGCAAATGCTTCTTCTGTCGCATCAGTCCACTTTACTATCTCGGGGCCCCGTGCTTTTATCAGATCCGTCAATGGCCCCGCTCTTGTGGCGAAATGAGGTATGAATCTCCGATAGTATCCTACTATCCCTAAAAATGCTCTGACATGCTTTTTGCGGATTGGTCGAGGCCAGCCTTGTATTGCCTCCACTTTGTTCCATTGAGGTTTTACCAAACCTCTCCCTACTACATGCCCGAGGTATCTGGCCTCAGCTAGTCCTATCACGCACTTGAGAGGATTAGCAGTGAGACCGGCCTTTCGCAGGGCGTCCAGCACTGCTTCTACTTTTTCTAGGTGCGTTTCCCAGTCAGGGCTCTGTATGACTATGTCGTCTAGATAGGCGGCGGCATACTTGGCATGGGGTCATAATAACTTATCCATAAGTCTTTGGAATGTTGCAAGGGCCCCATGGAGTCCAAAAGGGAGGACAGTGTATTGAAACAGGCCATCAGGTGTAGAGAAGGCAGTCTTTTCCTTGGCATCCTTGGCCGGGGGAATTTGCCAATATCCTTTGGTCAGATCCAGAGTGGTTAGGTATCGGGCCTTGCCTAACTGATCAACTAGCTCGTCAATGCATGGCATCGGGTAGGCATTGAAGTGGGATACGTCATTCAATTTCCGGAAGTTGTTACAAAACCTCAGTCTCCAAGCCTGATGGCACCCTAGGACGATCGGACTGGACCACTGGCTGTGGGATTCTTCAATGACCCCAAGTTCCAGCATCTTCTTCACTTCCATCCTAATTTCTTCCCTTTTAGCTTCCGGTATTCGGTATGGTCTTATCACCCTTACTCCGGGGCTGGTGACAATATGATGTTGGACTAGTGTCGTTCAGCCCGGTTGTGTACAGAATACATCCTGGTTCCAGTGGATCATTTCAATGACCTCTGTTTGTTGTTCTGGGGTTAATTCAGGAGATATCTTTACCTGTCCCTGTGGGTCATCTGTCTGAGGTAGAGCGCCTCGAATGACCAGACATGTCTCTCTGTCGTGCCAGGGCTTCAGTAAGTTGATGTGGTAGATTTGCTCTGGCTTTCGGTGGTCTGGTTGTCTAAACTTATAGTTCACTTCCCCAATGAACTCTCTCATATGGTCCGTACCAGCTGGCTAGAAGTTTGCTTTCTGTTGTCGGTACTAACACCATCACCCATTCCCCCAGCTGAAATCTCCGTACTTTCGCCCGATGGTTGTAATATGTCCACTGGGCCTCTTGTGCTTTTTTCAAATGTTCCTGTACTATCGGGTTTAGTCGAGTTATTCGCTTTCTCATCTGTGTCACGTGCTCAATGACATTCTTTTCTGGGTTGGGTTGTTCCTCCCAATCTTCCTTGGCAATATCTAATATCCCGCGTGGTTGGCGTCCATATAATAGTTCAAAGGGAGAAAAACCTGTGGACGCCTGGGGGACTTCCCATATAGCGAACATTAGATTCGATAGAAGGGTATCCCAGTCTTTTACATTCTGTGCTACCACCTTCCGGATCACACTTTTAAGGGTACGATTAAATCGCTCGACCAGTCCATCTGTTTGTGGATGGTAGACTGAGGTCTATATGGCCTGGATGCGGAGCAGGGCACATAAGTCTTTCATTAGTTTTGACATGAAAGGGGTTCCCTGGTCTGTCAGGATCTCCTTAGGGATGTCCACTCTGGCAAAAACCTGTAGTAGTTCTTTTGCTATTGCCTTGGATGTGCGGTTTCTAAAGGAATGGCCTCTGGATACCGTGTGGCATAGTCAAGGATGACTAGTACAGTGTCATCGGTGGCCCTATGCCGATTTTTCTAATGGGCCCACTATGTCCATGGCTATCCTCTCGAAAGGGACATAAATAATAGGCAAAGGGACTAATGGGGCCCGCAAGTGAGGTCGGGGGCTATGCAACTAGCATTCAGGGCAGGAGGCACAATAACGCTGGACTTCTGCGTGTATCCCTGGCCAATAAAACCTTCTTAGGATTCTATCCAGTGTCTTGTCTACCCCTAGGTGTCCCCCAAATAGATGACTGTGAGCTAACTCTAGTACTGCCCTTGTGTGTTTCCATGGGTCTAAGAGTTGCTCTACTTCTTCCCCTCGTATTTGCTCTATCCTGTACAAAAGATCACGTTTGAGCAGATAATATGGCCTTGGGCCTTTGATTTTTCCTTCCACAGGCACGCCATTTACTTCCACTACCTCCTCCCTCACGTTCGCATATAATGGATCTTCGGCCTGGTCCTGCCCAAAAGTCTCATGTGCAGTACCGAACTGACCTAATTCTAGGGGGCCTATTTCTACTCTTCTCCCGGGGTGCTCCCACTTGGGCTAGGAACTGCCTCCGAGTCTTCCTTGGCCTGAATTATCTCCTGGTCTCCTGAGCAGGTTCGCCTACCCACAAGGGAAGTTTTTTGATTCGCTGCTAGAATCCTGGTCCCTAATTTTTTATCTGCCCTTCGTTCTCGCCTAGACCTTTGGGGTTTCCCAGGGGATGAGAATAACTCTGGAGCAAATTCGGCAAACATTGGGGTGAGGCTATCTGTAGTTGCCTCCATCTCAGCCTGGGGGTTGGTACCCTCCCCTGGCTCTATTGGGGTAAGTAAGCTCTCAAACCCGGGGAAGTCTCTCCCAATCAAAACAGGGTAGGGGAGCTTGGGGACCACCCCAGCAGAAACCCTGGTAGTATTCCCCTGGATCTCAATCCGTACCAGAATTGTAGGGTAAAAATTCACAATGCCATGTACGCATGTTACCCCTGTGTTTTTGGCCCAGGTTAGTTGGTCTGTTCCCACCAACTTCCCCGAGACCAGCGTGACAGCACTCCCGGAATCTATTAATGCTATGGTCTTTATACCATTCATTTTTACTGGTCTGGTATATCCATGTGAGGTCATTGTGACCCCTACTAGGCTGATTAGGCCACATTGCTCCCTGTAATCCCCCAGATTACACTGCATAGGTTCTTCCTTGTTGGGGCATTGGGCTGCTATATGCCCCAATTCCCCACACTCATAACATTGCCCCCTTATTCCAGTTGTCATCCTCTGCCTGGGTTTATTTGGCCGGCCCCCCACCTCTCTTCTCAAACCCCCAGGTCTCTTCCTGACCTCGAGCCATTCCTCGGTGTCTTTCCTCCCGGTTACAGTTCTCCTATAGTTCTCGACAGCCCGGGGCTTTAGGTTTGGGGTTGGCTTCCTGGACTGCCGTGTCTCCCCGCCTGGGGTCTGGAACAGTTCGCGGGCTGCCATCTGTCTTTCCACGAGGGAGACCAACTCATCATAGGTAGAGGGATCATTCTGGTCAACCCAAGACCTGAGACCTGGTGGTAGCCCCCTCATATACCGGTCCAATACCAGTACCTCCATCATCTTCTCAGAGCTAAGGGCCTCAGGGCGCAGCCATTTCCGGGTCAGGTGGATCAGGTCAAACAATTGTGATCAGGGTGTCTTGTCCTCCTTATATCGCCACTCTTGGAACCTCTGGGCTTGCAGTACTGTCGTTACTCCGAACCAGGACAGGATCTCTGCCTTTATCTGGGAATAATCTGCTGCAGCCTCTGCAGCCATATCGTAGTAGACCTTCTGGGTTTCCCCACACAGGGATGGGACAAGGATACCAGACCATTGCAGGGGATAAGGATCCCTGCTAACACTCTCCTACTGCCCTCTGGTCATGCTGTATCACAATGTGCAGCTATAGGTTTTCATGTGTTAAATTTTTTTTCTATTCTCCTACACATTTGCTGTTATTAATGCAAAGTATAGGAATAGATGGATCTTATATTTCAACATGTAAGATCTGTGGTAATTCTGATCTCAACATTGGGAGAATTGCTGAGAGAGCTATGGGTCTTACACCCACATGTCTCCCCTTAGTTGGTATGGAGGTAGCTATTGATTACAGAGGGACAATGGCAGACCCTGAGGTATCTTGGACACAACCCACTGAAGGCTTTAAGGAGCAAAATAAGGCTCTGGAATGTGATAGAATAAGTGGAAAGGCAGTGCAATATTTGGAACAATGCGCTGATGTGCTGGCATAGTTCTATGTGTCACAGTAGTAAAGCCTCAATTTTATTAGTGGATGGATCTCGTGGCCAGATGCACATCCTCCAGAACAGGACATAGTTTTCTAGCAAGCTTTAGATGGAAGAGGCATTTTTAGCAGCTGGTGCTATATGAGTATCCATTTGCAGGGAGAAAATGGAAAGACCTTAAAAAATCTTGCTAGCAGCAGTCAGGAAGTAGATTCCCTAGACTGAGGATGAGGTCACGGTGTTTCGTAGTTTTTCTGAAATGCTTCCCTCTTCTCACCAATATCACTTCCATCTGGGCAATATTAGCTTGAGGCAGCTACTTTTCATCCAGGTACTACTTTTGCTCATATACTGAGACCTAGTTGCTGCAAATCACATTGGCCGATGCTTGCAAGAGCATCCAGTAATTGTAGATGCTTTGATTTCTGGGTAGCAAGGCTGAGATCCAGAGATGATGAGCACCCTCAGCCCCCAGTGAATCAACTGTACATGTTGGTGATCAGAACCACTGAAATTAGGTTGCTTAAGGATCTGAGACCTGGTTCCTAGAAACTGAGGCACCCCAAATTAGGAGGCATTTTTTATAAATTTTAAACTTTTTAATCAAAATCAGACAAAACCAATCAAAACATTTGAAAGAGGTCCAAGAATTTGGAACAAAAAAATTGGACGTGAGAAATTTTGAACTGCTTCATGCCCTGCTTCAAGCCAACAGAGAAATGAAAACAAAGATTTTGTTATTTTAATATTTGTAGTAAAGAACATTGACAGGAGAACTTAATACGCTTTCTTCTTGTGAGATCAGAAGTTAGCACACCTATAGGGCTCCACAGAACAGATGGCAATACAAATATTTTCATGTATACCAAGTACAGAACACTAAGAATATATCTATATAGCGAAGAAGAAAAACTGTGGCTGACCCATACCAGCTGACTCAAGTTCACGGATCTTGGGCTGTGAGACTGTTTCATTGCTGTGCAAACTTCCAGGCGCAGGCTAGAGCCCAAGCTCTGGGACCCTCCCATTTTGCAGGGTCCCAGAGCCCAGGCTATGGACCTGCTCAGAAGTCTAAACAGCAATGAAACAGCCCCGCAGCCCGAGTCCTGCGAGCATGAGTTGGCTGGCACAGCCCAGCCATGGGTTTTTTCTTTGCTGTGTAGACATACCCTAAAGAGCAGCACATCCTTAGGAATGAAGTTAGGTCATGATCTGGCACAGCACTTAAATATGTGCACAAAGTTCAGCACCTGAGTATCCCCATTGATACTATTTCTTTGCCAGATTGGGACCTTAGTGAATAGCCTGGCTAACATCTAGCATAGTGCTCAGCATGTCACTGTACAGTCACTGGACTAGAACTGAAATTGTTGCATACTTACACAATCAGCAAAATCAAGGAAGCGCCACTTAATCTTTATAGAGAAACCAAATATAATGAATGCTTCATTTGTTTTCTTAATTAATAGATATCTTAAGCAACAAGTTACAAGCAATTGAGAGTAATTAGGGTAGGAACCCTGAGGGTTTCTGAAGAATATCCAGTACAGTCTGTAGGATAACGGTCTTCATTGTGGGTGATCAAGTTGAATTGGGTCACTTGGCTATAGTTCAGATTCAGAAGACAGTAAGCAAAACAGTCAGGCTCAGGCTGGCTTACAGCTTCAGGCAACTGTTGATCTCAGACCAGCTGGAAGCTCTTAATCAGAAACAGTAAAGGCAAAAGCAAGGCAATCATCAAAAGGCCCCATTTGGGGAAATGAAGGTTAAATTGTACAGGTGTAACCAGATCAGTGCTCTGTAACAAAACCAACCAAATAGAGTATACATTGATAAGAGCATTTAGATTTTTTTCTTGTTCCATTTAGAGCAAGGGGATAAAATGTATAAAAACGTAAGAAAGAAATCAATGCATCAATTTAATGGATGTAGCCATGGTCATTTGAGTTTCTTCTTGTTTGAGGAGAGCCAAAAAAATAAGTGTTGCCTTGTGAGCCTAAGACTCATGTGCAGAAGCCTATATGAGATTAAAGTCCAGATCAGCCATAGAGGGGTGGCATGATTATGGTAGACAAAGTGCTCAAGATGAAGCTAGCCTTGTAGCTGCAGAAGGCCTGATTACATAATGTTATGGTTTGAATGAACAACACCAGCAATTTTATGAGCCTCTGATTGCACAGGCTACTGCTAGTTAAAACACAATGTAACTGGGCCAGCCAGGCTTCCTTTAAGGCTTATCATGAATATTTCAGATGTGGGTCCAAAGTGTCTACATAGACAATGGCAATTGTTTTAATAGTGGCCACTAAAACCTGCCACAGAACTTTTACATGCCAGTTTCAGCAGCTCATGACTTGCTGAAATTTTCTCTATTACCAGCAAATGATTGGTTTTCTTCCATAGCTTGAGCAAAATCTGCAACTGATTTTGAATTAAAGTAGAATGTGAGGAGTTTCTCTCTCTTCCTCCTCCACCCTACCCTTTCCTCCTTTTCAACACCTTTTAATCTACTCTTCTACTCACACACCTCAAAAATGTTTGAAATTTACACATTTAAGTTTTCAGACTGGCCAGTCCTCACTGAAGACTAGCTGCTTTACAAGTCCTTTTTTGGCAGACAATGAAACCAGTTAAAAGCCTTTAACAGTCAGTTTAATGCCTGCTGTCAGTTTAATGCCTGCATATCAGTAATGTTTGATAATGTTGGAACGTGAGACACTATGTGATAGCTAGTGTCTACAGAGAAAATTCTCTCTGTAGAAAGAATTCCGTGCCAAATGCTCAGCTTGACATCCAGTTGAAAGGTTTAAAAAGAAACTTGCAAAAACTCACATCATTCACAGAAATGACTATATGGAAGTGTGTAAGATATAGGCAGACATAAGGCATCTTTTAGATTAGGTGTTTTTTTACTTTTGAGCCCTGGATTTGTGGGGTGAATTCAAATGCCAACATTTAAATTAGCTAGATGAGCCTCAGAAGGCTCAGAAGTAGTATTGGATAAATAGCAGAACTGAGCCAAATTTTGAACAACAATTTTGGATTTTAAGTAAATTGGTAATTTGAGAGTCAGATAAGCCCTTATGCTTTTAACAAAGAAAACAAAACAACACTGATCATTGGGCTGTCTAACTTTCACAAGTGTGTTTAATAAAGACATTGTGGGCCAAATTTTCTAACCTTCTCACAAGTCTGCTATTGCAGAGGACATAAACACTATGTGTGTGGTCACATGATGATTCCTCTGTGGTGGCTTCCATGAAGGACATAGAAGCTGCCTGTAATATTTTATGTTCCATCTGTTTGATTGTTATAGTGTTGTTTGCTATATGATTACCAAGGGTTAATTCACACAGAGTTTACATACACAGGAAAGTGGACAAACACTTCTGATAGCCTCATGCACCAACACTTAAAGGACAGTGCAGGTGTCGTTCTTTTTACGTTTTACCTCTGATCATATGGAATTCAACAGTTTGTCTTGGCATGAGAGGAGTGAGAGGCAGGAACTTCAGGGAAGCAGACTGGTACCCCCCTCTCCAGAAGTGGGAGTATTTAGAGTGAGAGTTAGGTCTGCCTAAGCTCTAGGTCAGTGGTTCTTCTCAACCTTTCTAGACTACCGTACCCCTTTTAAGAGTGTGATTTGTCTTGTATACCCAAAGTTCTTATGTTCTTTAGTTTCACCTCACTTAAAAACTACTTGCTTACAAAATTAGACATAAAAATACAATATCACAGCACACTATTACTGAAAAACTGCTGATTTCTCATTTTACTATATAATTATAAAATAAATTGATTACAGTATTTATATTCCACTTACATGTCAGTGTGATACTTGAGCCTGTTTTTCACTTATGAGCCTTGTTTGAAGCCAAAGTCAAAGCCCCATTGCCCAGGGCTGAAGCATGTCGGGCTGCCTGTGGTGTGGGACTCAGGTAATTGCCCTGCCCCTTAATGACAGCCCTGCAATTGCAATTCCCCTAAAACCATCCCATGACACACGCCTCCGGGGGCTGCAACCCCCAGGTTGAGAAACATTGATCTAGATGAGTTGAGTATCCCCTGGAAGAGTACTCTGAGTACTCCCAGGAGTACCCATACCCCTGCTTGAGAACCACTGTTTTAGGTAACAGAGATATGGATGTATTAAAAAACCCTCTCTTCTGTTATGCTTTGTTCCTTCTGTTGAAAACTGACAATGCTTGGTTTTAAAAGGCTGTTTTGGGTCACTGTAGTCATTGCTGGAGACAGCTCCTGAAGGGAAGACGTGCAGGTTTTGAACCCAGTTGGCTCTGCTGAGTAATCACACTTGGTGCACAGGGGGCATCAGCCTAGCCAGTCTGAATAGGGGAGAATCATGGGATTCCATCCCAGGACAAGTGAAGGAAGAGGCCAAGCACCTGAGAACAGGTGTGCACCCAGAAACAAGGGTGCAGCTGGTTCCAAACCCTGACAGTGTTTATGCTACTAACTCAGACTCAGATTCCAAGGCTACAAGGGACCATCATGATCATCTAGTCTGACTTCTTCCACATTGCACACCACAGAACCTTACCCAGTCACTCCAGTAGCAGCTTTTTGGGGGCAAGGAGCAATACCTATGTCAATACTGGTGTAGCAGCTGATGCCTGAGGAACATCTTGCAAACTCTGGATGTCAGATATCTTGTTGGGAGTACAGACAGGCTAGTGCAACACACAGCAGCCTTTGTATTATTTAACTTATGATAGGAAGCCAAACAAGGAATCAGGGCTATGTTTCTTCCTAACCATCCTACACCAAGTGCTGCTCAGATGGACCATAGAATCTAGCCCATAATTCGGATATAGTCAAAATACAGGTAAACCTAACATCAGGCAGGTGTGATTTAGAGAAGATGGAAGCAATTGAACTGAAGAATTATAAAATGTTGTGAAACTGTAACTGAAATGAAATTCTGCTCCTTTCTTACCTCTAAAAGAGAATAGAAGAATCAGTTAGGTTGGGTTATTAGTACCATTAAAATAGGGTCTATTTTCCTAATTAAAGTGTCTAAGAAAGTATCTAGGAAACAGCTAGGAGATTTCAGGCTGTTCTAAAATACCGGTAGATCAGTGAAAGGTTTGATTGACCTGAAGCTTTGTTGTTTCTTACCCTTCTGTAGATTTATGCTAATCAACATGCTGAAAGAAAGCAGACTAAAGAGAGCTGATGGACTAAGTGGGCTTATACTTAGCTACCAGTAGATCCAACTGTTTGTCTTCATAATTTGAGGATGTTTTAATAACAGAATGTTGCCTCTAGGCAGTCTAATATCTTGTGCAGCCTTTGAGATTTTAGCATAGTTTTACAGAGAGTGGTAGCTGAAATGTGTAGTGTTCAGTCTAATATATATTCCTTATAGGCCCAATGCACTGAGATTACTTGTGTGAGTAAGACAAATAGGATTTGACCCATGGCTACTTCTGTTCATAAGGCAGGTAAAGGGAAGTAACTTATCTGTACTGCGATTTTTCAAGTTATGGCTAGAAACTTTGTTATCCCATTATCCCCTAAAAGGACTGAACTTTGCAGCTAGAGCTTTCCCACTCCTGGTCACTAAACTAGACCCAAAGGCCCAGAAACTCCCTTGTATTGTAGTTGCTCTGTGCCATGCCAAAATGACCCTAAAGCCAGAACAAGCCCAGGAATTTCACTCCAGCATGGGTGGGGATTGATTTCCGGTAGTGGCATTCAGCAAGCAAACAGCTCCCATACCAGCTACTCTGTAGCAGTATAGGATAAATCTATATCTATATGGCTGGGGAAAAGAGGGAATGGCCTGGCATTTTTCCAGTTGGTGTCCCTGGTTACTGTAATCAGGGCCACTCTAACAACCAGCATAGTTTAGAACAGGCTGAAGGGTGCCGTGAGAGAGTTACATCAGAGTACCAAACCAATTTAAAACCAGTCAAAGATTAGGGGAGGGTTAAATTGCGTGAAATCACATTTGAATCCCAGCCTCCATCTTGAGTTGTGCTGTGAGCTCCTTAGCTTCAGCCCAGGATTTGGGCCTGAGCCTGGGCTACTAGGAATACCAAATAAATAAAGTTGACAAAATATTTGTGCATAGGGCAAAAATAGGAAAGAAAGTAGCTCCAAAAGCTTTACCATAAGGGCTATCCCGGTGGGCTGGGCTTTACTGTCAATGGTTAACAGCAACCCGTGAGGTTAAAACAGCTCATCATTTAATCTGGATTACTGAGGGCATGAGTGAAGACTTAATAGTCTGGTAGTGCTTTGTCACAATTTAATGGTATATTGATCTTGCAGAGTGAACAATCATGACCTTCAACAGCTTACAGATGCTTCTGAGGGGAAAGGCTTAAGGAGCTAATTTCAGAGGAACCTGGTTTGCTGAGCCATGAGCAGAGGAGTGGGGTGCAGACAGGCTATCCTAAAAACATGAGAATTTGCGACCTGCATCCCACCACAATGACAGTTACAATGAGAGAGATCACAAATTAATGAAAGGCCACTGTTATTATGGGCAATCAATAAAGCAATTCTGAGTGTCATTAGCAGACAGATTCCCTTCAAGTACTTAGGCTGTTTAGATGCCTCACTCAGGGTGCACCATCAGGACTTAGTTTCTAATTAAACAGCCAATGCTGAGTAATCCAGTGACATCAGTTTAGATGCCGGCTGAGTCAGGGAAGGAGAGAAGTGATTGTCCATCAAAGGTGACACAAAACCTTCTGGAGTCAATGCTGGCACACTGGCTCACAAACTGTTTTTGTTTTTTTAGCAACTTTGTCATTTGGATGATTATTATTTTGAGTATTGGTTGAAAGGCGATGGAGTTCAAGAGGATCAGGTAAACAAAGGCTCAGATATTTATTCAAAACCTCCTAACATGGAGAAATCTAACCCATCCATCAGACTTGCTCAACTCCATGCAACAGCCCTCCACACCTAGCCAGCATGACTCTTCCCCATCCTTTGCTTTACCTGCTAACTGGTATTCCAACCTCCTGGTCTTCAGCTTCACTCTGTTAAGGTTTGCAAGACATCTGCTTCTGTGCAAGACCCTGCAGCTTTCCTGCTGAATTTACCTTGGAAAAACAGAACAGTGGTTTAGGTGTTACCTAAAAACTTTTAAAAAGTCCTGTGAACCCCAATCAATATGTTCTCCCCTGGCTAATGTAGACTAAAGTACACTTTCAACCCTAGAACATAACTGGTGACAGTGCTGGAAACCTTGCAGAGCTGCTGCCTATGCTGTGTTTGTTCTGTGAAAAGACAGAGGAATTTATTAATCAGAGCCATCAATCGTACAGATATTACAAGCACTAAATTTACGCAGGCAAAAATTATCATGTTTTTGAAAATGTGTAGCCTGATCCAGGAAACACTACCAGGCATAGCACTTCCCACCATGAGCACTCCCATCAACTTCAGTGAGCACTAGTGACATTAGTAAGCATTTTCAGAACTGTACTAGAAATATTATTTTATATACACACACCCAACAATAGCATGACTTAATGGTATGATATAAAGAAAAATTAAATTGTCATATTGCAATTATTGTAATTATTGTAATTAGAGGCTTATTGTAATTATTGTAATTAGAGGCTTGTGTTGACCTTGGATTGAAAAGCCATCTGATAGCCAGAATTGGAATCTGTGTGATTTTATTTTTGCATAGTTCAGTATATTTCTGGCTATAACCATTTTTCTACTGAAGCAGAAAGATCATGCGTTATCTATTTGCCATCCAATAAATTTTGGTAAATGTATCTTATATCACTCATTACATTGCCTAACATTTGCTGTATCTACCATTTTGAGTGACAGGCCTCCCAGACAGACCCTATCTTGTCTGTTTTGACAAAGACACAAGAGCTAGTAGACATTTAAATCTGTCAGAAAAAACCACCACACACACAAACCCCCAGCACTGAATATTTAATTGATATACTTAGACTCTACACACCTAACTTCTTAGTTCTAATACAGTTGACGTGATTTTTACCATCAGCTTTGTCTTGAGTGAAAATTAGCTCAAATGAGCAAGGAACAGTAATGACCTTTTTAAAACTCTATATACTTTACTGAATAAAATGCAGTGAAAACTGTGCAGCGCAGAGGAAGCGGGGAAGGGAAGATTTGTCTGAAAACCAGTAAATAGCCGCTAAAAATTCACCTTGCCTGTATATTGTCCTAGGAAAGAATCTCATTTACATTTATTAGAAGTAATGATATAGTGTCCTGCAGATAATTAACACAATAAAATGTTGCTAATTTCACAGTGTCATTATAAAATTTGCCAGTTTAAATTAGAAAGTGATTAACCCTCTGAGTGAGGCAATGACATTTCAATTCCCACTCTGTGAATTAAATTTGCAAGATTCCTCCCTCCCCTTTCCTAGTTCAGCTTTATCTCCACTGACATTGTCCTTTACTTTACAGCCTCTCCCTGTCCAGTCAGGAAATATCTCAGCTAAAAATAACTGAATCTGTGACTATTTTTCACCATTAAGCCAAGCTCGTACAATAGACATGGCCATGTTGGCTAGTAGAGGATCAAGTCTTGCTTTAACAAAAAAAAGAAATCATAATCCCAGATAAGCAGAGGGTCATTGAGTAATGAACTTCTTGTTGGTGCATAAGAGCAGAAGATTTTCCATTAATGAGGTGCCTCCAGAATGAGTTTCATTTCGTATAATGAGAGTAAATCCTTAACCTTTTGCCTGGACACTACTTTATCCATTTACTGTATGTCTTTCTTCCACAACCAATTTTAATTAATATTTTTAAAAAGGAATAAACTCATTAAAAGAATAGATTTATTGCACAGGAATTCAAGTATTCTGACAGGTGAAATCCTCTTATAGAATGTTTAATGAGGGAATGATACCAAAAATGAATGAAAAAAAAAAAACTTGAGTTAATGATAAAGGGTTGGACAATTCTAAAACAACTATTAACTGAATAATTCAAATGCATGAATTTATAATATCACTAAAAATATGGTTGGTTATCCCCACATCCACAATGAATTCAGGATAAAAGGACTAAGTTAGCTGTGCACACAGGCTATACTTGTAAAATGAAAGAAATACATTTCCAAACTACAGGACAAATCCTGTTAACTGATGGGTTTTAGGCTCAAAATTCTCATACATTGAATTAAAAGTAAACTCCTAAACAGTAACCCATATGTTCAAGATGGCTTTGTATAGTCTCTTTGTTGGCTGGTATGAATCCTTCCACATAAATTGAACATATTACTATATTATATATTTGTATGAGAGTCTTGTAAAGATCGAAAAACATTGTCAGTGCCTAGCATAATTACCGTGTATGGATCTTGATACTGCAATTTATTTCTGTATGGTGGGCACCTGATACCCATACTGAATTTCAGTGGACTCACTTGGACTCCACTTGTCCCATTCAGAACAGCAGAGGTAAAGGCTCAGATCCTCACCTGGTATAAATTGACACAGAACTGTTTACGTCAGTGTAGCTACAATAATTTATGCCAGCTAGGGATCTGGCCCAGAGAACGTAGTAATAGGAAGTGGAATACAGCTTTATCCTCACCTTACAGGGAAGGAAGGGCTGTATAATTCATGCAGAGCAAAGAAGGTGCATTTTTTTTTATTATGAGTATAGACTTGCACCTATAAAACAGTTTATACACAGTATATATATGTTTTGGTACAAATACAAAAATTATATTCATACCAATAATAGAGTAGACTCATGCTATCAGCCAAACATGACTGTCTCACATTTCACCGAATCACAGCATCGTACTGGTTCAAAGTGCTATAAAGTAGTAACTATGCACCATCCACAGATAGAGCGGCTGCAGGACTAGGCCTGTACAAATGAATAATGCTACTCATGTTAGCGCCCCCATTAAAGTAAATGATCCAGATTGCACTCCCAAAATCAGTGGCAGAGAGGAGCCTCCATGCTAAAGTCCCATTCCTTGCATGTGGAAGAAGGGTATTGATCCACCTGCATTCTTTGGAGTCATGTTCCTCAATGACATAGTGCAAGAGCTGTGAAGGGAGAGAACAGGTGGCCCCTAGGTGCTAGGTAGAATGGAAGCAGAGAGACCACTGGTCCTACAGAGTTCCCTACTTTTTCTATTCTTACATCACCTTTCCTGTGAAGCCACTTCCAGGGTGAGGATTTTTTTATTTATTATTATTTTTAAATAAAGAGGAGTCCCTGGAGATGGGAAGGCCTTTTGAGCCATGCTGCTTGGAAGGAGGGATCTGCCAGGATCAAACAACTGGTCCAGAGCCACAGAGCCTTCATGAATGGCTCTGGCCTCCCAGGAATCCAAAGGGTCCACAGGATTGGTAGCTAAGCCATTTCACAGGGGACAGTGCCCTGTGCCCTTGATGGAATGGTCAAGGAGAAACCCCTGAAAGGTTCATCATGGAGTTCCCCACCTCTCTTATGTCCCTCACATGGGGTTTACCATGGGAAAGGCTGGTCCAGACTAACAGCAGTCATATGCGTAGGCGTTTGAAAGTTCAGGCATATATCCCCCCAACCTCGTCAGCCCTGGGCGAGTCCCCTTAGAGGGGAGGCAGGGAAAACCTGAGATACAAAGGGTGAGCTGAGAAACTGTTTAAGTTCTGGAATAAAACAGCACCAAAAAAACACACCTCTGGTTGTGGCAGTGAATCTTTGGCAAGCTGAGGAGAAGCCCAGCCTTGTGACAAGGTGGAATTTCTATTCTAAGGCTCATCCATGAAAGTAGGAGGAAAGTTTGAGGTAGCTTATCCACAGACTTAGGAGCAGTTAAATTCTCCCTTAAAGCGTGGAGCAATCACAGTCACTCCATTGATGCTATTCTAGTCCCTAGGTTCCATCCACCTTGCTCAGACTTCATGGCCATGCATGGGTCTTATTGCTGACCCACAAATTCCCCTGCCATGCAACCATGGAAAGAACTGCTGCTAAAAACCTGCTCTATGGTGCAGAAGCTGTCCTACTCAGCCTCTCCATGGCCTGCTCATTGGACAGCAGAACCACTGGCATTCTGCTGACTTGTGTACCTGGAGCATATGGGGAATGGTGAAGAAGGATTTTCTCCCAAATGAACACAATGTTGATGCAAATTCTGCTCTCTTTGTCACATCCTTGGCTCCACCTTTAACGGTTTAATCTTGAGTGCCTCCAGGAAAGATATTTTGTCATTGGATACCACACTGTAGTCTCTTTGATTCTCTGGTTTGTCTGAGCTTTGGAAAAAACACCTCTCTCTAACAAAGCTAACTTTCTGCAGCTGTTGGTGAGGATCTCACACATTTCTAGCTCTGTTCATTTGAGTAGTTCCTTCTGATCCTCACTGTGTAATGAGCATAATGATACTTGGCAAGCATCCATGGAAAGTGTTAGAGGTAACTTTTTTCATATCCTGTTTCTTAATGCAAATGAAAATATCAGTCACCTATCTTGTGAACAGTACTTTAAATTAGTCATGAAGATCTTGGCAACGACTGCTGAAATGGGTGAACCCAGAATAAAAGCCTGCAGCTTGTTAATTGCTTTGCATTGTCCATTATAGGTGAGAAATTCAATGCTTACACATAACTCAGTAAATATTGCATGCCAATCTCTTCATTAGTGATTTGTGAAGGCTTTGTTCATTCTTTTATTCCTTCCTTTCTGCATTTACTAATAAAGGTGTTAAACTTATACTTTGAAACATTATAACTGTTATTTTGCTGCCATCAGAAGTGAGCTTTTCTTTTCATGTTAGAATGATAGAAAACTAAGGACCAATCCTGTGAGAGAACTAGTACCACTGAAAAGGTGCTGAGCATTCTCAACTCCCATTACGCTCAACAAGAGGTAAGGTTTCTCAGTAGCATCTTGGAAAGCGTTCAGAAGCTTGTACAAACAAATCCTAAATGACAGAGCGTAAAATAGAATAGGCTAATTTAAACACAATTTTCCCCAATTTTTTTAAAGTTAAATCTTGTTCCCTATTTTTCCCCACCATTCTTTACAATGTGTCATTTTTCTGGTAGTGTCATATCTAGCATCTGTTTAGTCTGATTAATCCTAGGCCTAACACACACTATAGTTACTGATCATTCTATGGTTGGTCATTTATTCATTCTTTCTCTACTAGTTACACTGTAATTAGGCACAGTTTCCAGGGGCAGCTGGACAAGCCAATGGCTATTCAAGCACACTACTGTTACCTTATGGATTGGTTGGCACGGTTGGCTTACCCATGATGCCTCACCACTACCCTGTGATAGTCTCTTTTGCCGGGGTGAAAACAATCATCTCCTTTTCCAAACTCATTCCATTCATTTCTTGCCTTGAATGGCTAGGATTGCTTTAATATAATATTAGAATAAAAATGAATAAAGGGAAAACTTTAAAAATCAGGTTGTTGCAATGTCTAAAGTAGATTAGCTAATGAATATGTAGGGATAGTACACAAACACCTAATATCTGATTTGTTATAATTGTACAGTGACAGTCTGCTAGACACTACAGCTATAGAAAGGTATAGAGTTTATCTAAATAGGCAATGCACGGATGAAGGATGAGAAACAATGAAAAGGGTAATTGACCAGTGAAGTTGAATACCCATTTTTAGTTCCCCTATTTTTGATTCAATTTATTATTGCATTATTCCTTGGTCTTCCCTAGGGAGGACTGGAGCTAGGTATTTAATATTATTAGTTGAAGAGCAAAGTTTACAAGAAGGTCTTAATGTTAAGCATACACTTATTCTTAAGCCTGTGTGTAGTCCCACTGACAGTCACATGTTTGGTAAATACTCCAATACCTAGGACTATTCACATGCCCAACCTTAAGCATGTGTTTCGGTGCTTTGCTGAATCAAGACTTTAGTAAATAAGATCCAATTATACTGTCTAGCTAACATTTCTCAAAAGTCAAATAGTCATATTGGCATTTACAAAATGTCAGCATTTTACGTAGGATGTACTAGACACTGCAATGACAAGAATACATTATGGCACCCACCTAGATATTATGGTGATGGACACTTAAGATATACCACAGTGCCAAATTAGCTGGTGAATGATACCTCCAGGTAAATTTGTTTCAGAGAGAATCCTTTGAGGAGATCCAGTAGCAATTCACTATTTAATTCAGGGGGTTGGAGAGGGGAAGTGGGATGGGGAGGAGGGTAAGGGGGGGATAAAGAGATTGTATGTTTCTGTCTTAGAATAGAGGGAAAAATCAACTGCATAATGTACATCTTTACAGGCTTCCTAAGTGAACTTTAATTACTAAAAGAACATCTTACTATACTTCATATTGCACTAGCAATAGCAAGAGAAATTAGACGTACTGAGCACAAAATAGAAGAAATAAAACATTTGAATAATGCATGTACCACTCTCAGTGGAAGACAGAAGAATGACTCTTCATCTCAAATTCAAAGACATGGATACCTCAGCCTGGGACCATTGGAATTCCATTCTGGCTTTTTCTCATCTCACATTCATTCTAAACTTGTCTCTCAGATCCTGCCACAGCTGACCATTATTAGCGGCAGGATGCTGCACCGTTGCAGCCAATTTTAGCTATAGACTACAATGAACACAGAATCAAGTCCTAAAGTAGTAGCAAGTTTGCAATTTTTTTTTTATTATTACAGGACACAGGTTTTTTTAAATGCTTAAATATTGTTGAGCCACTGTATACTACTGGGACCATGAGCACAGCACGTCCAAAAATGTCCCTCTCTAAAGACATGCAGAAGTCGACACTGATAATCAAAGTGCAGGTTATTGTCTTTCAACCACCCCCTTTTCAGGTGTATAGCATAGAAGAAATTCATCTTCCCAACAGAAGCAAAGGCATAATAGCAACCAAGCATTTCCTTTGCTTATGTGGAACCAGAGTGATGGTGAGAGAAAAATGAACAGTTGAAAAGCAAAGTCACAGAAACCCCTCCACACTTGTAAAACAGAAAGTCCTCCCAATCTAACTAATCACAATTTAGCAGCTGAGTGGCCAGAAGCAGGAAGAAAAGGACAGGAGAATGTGCAGAACCGTAAAAGTGAACACATGAACATGATTGGCAGACACAGATTTACAACAGAGCTAAGAAAAAGCAGTGTTCACTTCCAACCCTGGGAAAGAAAACACTGAACACATGAAGGCATTAGCAATGAGGGTATTTACATATTTTCTAACAGCAATTCATGAATTTTTGAGATTTTTTTATGCAACTTGTGATTGGTTCAAGAGCCAGATGAAAATTAAGAGGCTCTGTTTTCCTGGCAATGAATTGTAAACTTATCACTGCTGCAGCTGGTTCTCTTACCATCAGATGAGGTACTGCAGGCCGGATACTACCTTCCTGGCGTAGGTATTACATTATTCAAACTCCTTTAAAAGATGTGTTTGTGTTGCTGTATCTACTGCTAATGGTCCCTCTTTTCCATTATATTATAATGCTCACCATTTCAACTGCAGTGAAACTAGTGCCTTAAATCAGAAGGAAAGAGTGGGAAAGGGATTCATGATTTTTTTTGACGGCTCATTCTACATGGAAAATGTATTTCCCCAATATAGATTTCAAATAAATAGATCTGATGATATAACATTTACTGCAAAGCTTCAGTTGTCATGAAATTTACAATATACAAGTTGACAATATAATTAGTTATATTTAGAATTTACTGGATATGATCCTGCTCCCAGGGATGTCAATCAATGCATTGATTGACTTCGGTTGAAGCAGGATTGTGGTCCATGGAGTCATAGTGCGGTGATAATTTAAAAGGAAATGGACCAGTTTTTCTCTGCAGCATCCTCAAAGTTTGCATGGCAAGCAGCAGGATGGAACTGGTCTGTTATTGCTTACGCTGGGTTCACACAATACAGCACTGCACATGATAGAACTTTAACAAAATGCTGACAAACTCATTGACTTCAGTGGGATGAAAGAATTGTCACTACTGGTGACATTCACTGCTTGCAGAAGGCCAGCACTGGGCCCTTGGCCCACTTAAGATCTCACAATAAGAAGAGATGTAAGCAGGATTCAGTGCTGCCCATTCTTGCATGTTATCATAAATCCCATGGTATTACATGTTTTCTTAAAATTCCAGCTCCTGGAATCATGAGATTATGCAAGAATAGCAGCTTTTTTTTTTTTTAATATATAAAGTTTCAACCCTTGTGGTAGTGGACAAAAAGCCTGAAACTGTGGTTCCTGGAGACTCAAAGCCCAGTGGTAAATAAAAAGAACATAAATGTATATTTTTAAGTCAATCATGATATTTTGGGGTCTTATTTATGATTTTTGAATGTTTGGGGTGGGCAATATAGGAGAGTTATGAACTACTGCATAGGTCTTGAATTTTTCAGGACAGCCACATGGGAGTAAAAGACAGATGTGATTTTCTTTTAAGTATTATGACAAATGGCCAGTTCTGTAACTGCAGCAATGGAAGCATTGCCCGAATACAAATTTCAAGACCAGGCTTGTACAACACATATATGAAAAAGATAGTTTTAAGATAGGGATTTTAACAAGGAAACATTGTTTTTTCAAAACATCAGAAAGAATCAGGATTTTTGGCCATTTTCAAATTGAGAAAGCAAATTTGTTAGTCAATTGTCAACATCAGAAACATTAAAATTATACACTCTTTCCAAAATTAAGGGGTGGGGGGGGAGAGGGAATCCAAAACCCAGTATAGACTCATACAGGACTCTATCAATCACTCCAAAATATAGGTAAACATGAAAAAATATATACTAATATCTACAAGTAATTAAAAGGAAGATATCAAAGGGGAGAAAAATCCATCAAACACAAAATGATTAACACACATCCTGACCTCTGTTACCATTGAATCAAATAAGCTGTTAATTACAACAGGATGAACACCCCCTGGAGATAACAGCAAACACAGGCAGTCAATAGAATGTGATAACATCCAATACAATCAAGAAACATTTGAGTTGAGCACAGGATTATACATGAGTATTGGAGGATTATGAAACAAGACATTTCTGAATCTAGTAAATAGAAACCCCAGCATGCCAGCTGAGGTAAGTATAGTGCAAGAAAACACAGTTGTGTTGAATTAATCCCTGTGAAAACAGTGAGATAGAAGTCCTCAGTATCTTGGATTGACTTTCAGCCCATCTTCAGGGAAGAGACTGTACCCTGTTGCTTATACAATATGTAATATTGGAGAACCGTAATCTCAGTGTTCTCATAACAATTAATACACCATAACAGCATCTCCCACACCATATTTGCCTTTAAATATGTTGGCACAAATCAGTTGCTGAGAGGGACACACATGCAGATTTACCTCAGCCATTTTGAAAATTTAGCATACAAATCTGACTAGTAGCTCCCAATCTTTCTGATGCAACATGACCCTGGGATGGATTGGCAAATAAGCACTCCCACCACATCTTATCATGATACGTGTCACACAGTTGACAACATCTTTCTGTCCTTCTCCCTACATTCCCCCTTTGATGGTCTCTCCCACCTGCCTTTGGAAGTTTATCTGAAAACATCTGAGGTCCAGATCCTCAAAAGGTATTTAGGTATCTAAATCCATTATCAAGGTGCTACTGGTATTTTCAAAATTGCAACTCAATTGCTGCCAACTCTATAAGGGCCTCAATCTCTCAGGTGCTTAAGTTTCCTGGAATTCATAAAGCCAATTAAGCCTTGACATCCCCACTGCCCAGCTAACAAGTAGCTAGGAGCCCAGAAGTCTCAATGTATGATTATCAAACCAGACAGGGGAATGCCTATCTCATCAGCAGGGCCTGATCCTGTAGGCATGCTCTAAGCACATCTAAGACCTGATACCTGCCTGCATCAGGAGGACCAGTTGCAGGCAACCTATAGATGGGGGACATCAAACACCCACCCAAGACAGCTAGGAACACAGGAGAAAAAGAGACACATGCATTTGGGCTGTTAGGGCATGAGCTGCCTTAGGCTCCTAAGCCAGCTCAGCTGCTAACTCCAGGAGAAGGTTTGCAGCTGTGAATCCCAAGTTGAGACAGACATCTCTTTGGCCCATCAGTCAGGTGAGCCACTTAAGTATCTTAGCTCCTCTTCTCAGCATTTCATTCCTTGTTAGCATAAGTAGCTCCCTGCTCAACTTGCTGACTTCTGGGACTCCCTTTCTCAGGTACCTAGCTCTCCCCATGGTTTGTATGGGGAGCCCGGGCATCTAACTTATGTCTGAGAGTTCAACTAAGTGGCAGGCTTTCTAGGGGTAGGCATTGCAATCCTGAGCAAAGTAATACCTGAGTACATTTGAGGAGCTGGTCCTTGAACCTCTTACATCTGTAAAACTGAGCTGTGACTCCAGTCACAATAGGGTCATTGCAGGATTCCCACTTAGCTGCAAGACTGGTATGAATTTCTCCTTAGCATTTCAGCACTTCCACCTCTGGCATGATCAGAACCTGGAATTACAAAGGTGCCCCTCAAGCCTCCTCAGACATTCCAGCTCACTGAATACTTAGGGGGAATATTCAGATACAGTGCTCTGATGGAGGGTGGTGGGGGAAAATAACCTTGTGGTATTCTCCTTTCTGACCCACCCATTTCCACTACAGCTTCCACTGACAATCTATGATCAGATATTAATTCCAATTTATTTCATTTGGCCGGGGGCAGAAGAAAAGGAAAGAGTGTGTGGAAGCCCATCATGATTAAAGCTCATCAGCTTAATTACCCAGGTACATGTTTGCCAATGATAGATTTATTTTTAATTGCACTATCACAATTACTTACAAGTTAAGAGATTTAAGGCAATATGGCATAGTGAAGTTCTCTTTTCAAGTGCAGTGACCAAAAAAAAAAAAAAAAACAAAAAAACCATAACAGGTTGCCATACAATTCCTCACACTGCCACATCATCATCATCTACTCCCCAAATGGAAAAGACCCATTGCACCATTGCCAACCACTCAATTGAGCTACAAAATTGCTCAATCCTAGGTCTCTCCTGAGTTGCATTACATTGTGTGACTTTACCCAGTGTGGTTTTGTTTGAACCCTTGCTTTCTGGATGCTGATCTGTAAGCATTAAATTCTTCTTGAGATGCTAAATCTGAATTTTGCTATCACCTTTTTCCAGATCTAAAAGATGAGCAGGTAGTTCACTAAACATCCTATACATCTACACTTTCCTCAGCACAATTCATTTTCAAAATATTTTTGTTGAGTTCTTTTTGAACCTCCACAGTACAGTGTGAGGTCAAGTCAATGAGCAGCTCATGTTCCTTCCACTTCACCCCTACGAGTTAGTGGCACTGATTGTTTGTGAAAAGTTTGGCATAGATAGTAAAAATAGAGGTAGTACTAATCTAGCCTTTTTCTGTCAAAGCAGCTTGATACTGAATTCACCGTATGGAGGTGAGACCACCATCTCCTGGGTAACAAGTCAATCCTATCTTTCTGCTCATTGACCCCATAGACCTCCTTGGCTGCATTAATTCCACTTGAACTATGATAACCTCCTCACTGGCAGCTGCTACGGATAAATTGCAGAGAAATGGACAAATCAACATCAGAAGTAGATGAGCAAGTGTGAACACTAGGAGAATTTCATAGGGAAATATGATCGATTGCTAAGATCCTCAGAAAAAGTGGAGCATTTCTTTTTGTTTAGATTTTGGTCAGATGAGGACATTTTAAAGGCAGAGTATGGAGATGAATGTCCACTACTAATTTACCTCAGGCAGAGTTTTTCAAATCAACTGTTAATTAAATATGAAACAATCCAAATCACATTACTCACTTGCAACTTTCACCCTAATTTACAAACATCAACATAATACTTTAATCCTCACTATTTATCTGTCTAGCTTTTTACGCTTACCCAACACTATAGTGTCCAACTACCTACTCTAGAGAGATACCTGCCCTTAGCTGATGGATGATAATAACTAGGCAAGTAGCCTGTTAGAGAGTCATCAACTATCTCATTCATTTCAGGGGAAGTTGAAACCCACAAACTAAGCATTTAGTTAGTCTACATAACAATGTATTTCCTATTACTGAAACTTCATCATCCCTTCATTCTATCCCATCCCTTGCTTGCTACACTTACTTGTTATATAATATCCTTAATTAGGCTCCAATCCTGCAAAGCTAAGCACCTGTATACATTTTTATGTATTGTGAGGAATCTAACAGAAGTCAGTAGGACTATTTTCAGTACATAAAGTTAAGGACACATATATGTCTTTATAGGACCAGTACCTTAGGGTATGCCTACACTACCCGCTGGATTGGTGGCAGCAATCAATCCAGCAGGGGTCAATTTATTGCATCTAGACTGGATGCAATAAATTGACCCCTGAGCATGCTCCCGTCGACTCCTGTACTCCAGCGTTGTGAGAGGCACAGGCAGAGTTGACAGGGAAGCAGCAGCAGTCGACTCACTGCAGTGAAGACACTGCGGTGAGTAGGTCTAAGCACGTCGACTTCAGTTACATTATTCACGTAGCTGAAGTTGCATAAATTAGATAAATTCCCTGCTCTCCTCCCCCAGTGTAGACCAAGCCTTAGATTGTATGCCCATCAGGCCAGAGACTGTCTTTCGCTACACGTTCATACAGTTCCCAGTATCATGATACCCTGAACCTGACTGGGCAACCTGGTTGCTAATATTATTAGAGCTGGTTGAAAAGTGGTAAATGTTTTTACAAAACATGTCCCTTTTTTGTCAATTTTCAGTGAAATTTTTTGGTAAAGTTGAAATTTGGAAAATTTCAACCAGCTTTAATCACTACTAGCACAAATATATGAAAAACAAATTTTCCATTCATTAGCCTGTCTAAAAATAAACTTTTGCAGAAAAGGTTTTTTTTCCCCAAATGGAAAAAAATGAAAGCCAAAAGTATTTCAGTGTTCAGTAATTGTTTTTGTTTTGGACACCACAGATGATATGTTTTTTTCAGTCTTTGTTTTTGATGAAAAACAGAAAAACAACAAAAACATTTAACATTTCCATTGCATGTGAGTCTGTTTAAGAAAATTTTGTATTTGAACATTTTCATGTAAAGTATTTACTAATTCCTATCCAGATACATTAGCTGCCATTCACCTTGGGAAAGAGTTGATTGATTTAAGAAATAAAATATAAACCAGTCTTGCTTTGAATATGGTGTTCTTGATGCTCTCTGTGCCTTGGCTCCCCATCTGTAAAAGGTGATACTAATATCACCCCGCTTCACATGGGTGTTTAAATAATGAGGTGCTCATCTACTCTAGTAGTGAGTGTCACAGGAGTACCTAAAATAGCCTTTCAGTAACCTTAATCATGGTGACCCAGAATCCTACCTAACGTGTTGGAGCTTGTCTTCACTGTTGGGATATCAACACTGCTGAAATCAATTCAGCAGGAGTCAATTTAGCAGGTCTAGAGAAGATCCACTAAATCATAGGCAGAGCACTCTCTGGTCGACCCCACTACTCCACCTCACCGAGAAAAGTAAGGGAAGTCGACGGGACAGCATGTCCTGTTGATGCAACGCAGTGAAGACACTGGGGTAAGTCGACCTAAGCTACCTCGACTCCAGCTAAGTTATTCACTTATATTGACTTACTCCATAGTGAAGACAAGCCCATAGAGATAAAATTGCAGGCATATTGGACAATGAAGGTCACATTACAGGGACACAATCAGACCACAGTGAAATGAGGTGACATAGCATGCAAAAATTTTGTGCTGTGTGACCCCTGAGAATTGGAAAGAAAATGTGCTGTTACTGAGAAATCGATGACACTGAATAAAAGCTGAAAAAAGAACGAGGAATGCTTCCACTCAACTGGGAAGACAGGAACTACTTAACATGTTGGTGGGCATCCCTAGAATGGATTTTTAATCAACAACAGTTCTCATTTACTAGAGGAGTGAGCCTACGAATAGACTAATACTACTGACTGACATTATGGCCCATTCATCTGTTTAAGAGGACTGAAAATTTCAGCCACCACTGAAGGATTATTATTGATTTTCAGGCTGTCTTCATTAATACCTGATATACTGTACCACTCTTATTCCCCTCTCCCTCTATTGTCTCTGATATTAAAATGAAACCCACCTATTGTCAAATCAATCACAGCTGATAGAACTACTCAGAGAAAGGTGGTGTGCATCATATCTATCCACTGAGACTGAAACATGGCAGGGATTTCAGTAATTTAGAAAACTCACTTTATTTAAATATCGCTTTTTGGTCAACTTGGAACTACTAGAGCAGTTAATTAAGATTGTTTTCCAGGTACAGTAACCACTAGGATTTCTTTTAGGAAATGACACGCCTGTGGTTAAGACCCTAGCCTGGGACTCAGGAGATCTCAGTTCTGTTCTTAGCTTTGGCCCAAGCTTCCTGTGTGACCCTAGGCAAGTTCCTTTATCTCACTTGGCATTAGTTCCCTGCATGTAAAATGGCAGTAATAATAAATCCTGGGTTCCTGGGGGTTACGAGGAGCTGAATTAATGAATGTGACGTGCACAGGTATGATGGTGGAAAGTGCCATAGAAAAGCCTATAAATCAGCACAAAAGTGACATCATCATCTGCAAGAGCATATCCAAGCAAAAAGGCTTTCAAAGTTTTGCATACTATGAGCTTAAAGTATTTACTGTTAAATTATCAACTACTGTCTACTAACCTTCTCAAGTCATGTGATTGTGTTGACAAATGGCCTTGCCTTTAAGGGCCAAATCTTCAGCCAGCTTCCATTTAATGAATTATAGAAAGGAAAGATTGTTGTGTCTCTGTGTCAGAGGGTGTGCCTGCCCTCTTCTGGACAAGCATGTCTGGGGGCAATCAGTTTCAGTTTCCCTTCTTGGGCTCCTGTAAGCTTTTCTCTTCACCCTGCTTTATTATCACAAACTGTTCTAATACAATAGAACCCAAATTTTATCTTCCCAGCCCTATCTAGCTGGAGTCTTCTTCTTGCTTGGACTCGCCTCTCTATTTCAGCTCTTAGTTGTTCTCCTCCTCAGAGCCAGAATTGTAAATTAAGGAGAAGGGCACAAGGATTGTTTAAGACAGAGAAGACCCTCCTTGTGTCTGCTGCTTTGATCTGGAGTTAGGCCAGCTGTAGACTCTCCTCCAGCTGGTCCTCCCCCCCGCCCCTCACTCTTTTCACCCTCAGGCTAGGAGGGTTCAGAAGGCAAGACTTCCCCTGCTGGTGTCTCAGGCAATTCTCACCTGCCCTCATTCTTGTGCCCTGATTTAAAATCTCTTGGGGTCAGCTGACAGGTGCACTGGGCTCTTCCCTCTTAAAGGGCCAACATCGCCCTGCAACACACTGCTTGCTCTAATTTATATTTGTCAGTAATTCTCCCTCTGCCTACTCAACAAGCGTTATAACTTCTTACTCAGATTTGAACCTTAGCGTTCATATACTGAGAAGCTAGCATGAACCCTCTAAGCTTAATTACCAGCTTAGATCTGATATCGCTGCCACCAGCCAAAAATTTCAGTGTCTTGGCTCACTGTGGTCTCCCCAAAACCTTCACAGCTTGGGGGACCCCCAAGAATGCGCCTGAGTCTCCAACATACGGAAATAACCACTTCCCTCCTGCTCTTACTTCCTCCCAGATTTTCCACCCTGGGTATACTAGGAGATTTCCTGCTTCAATCCCTTGAAACACAAAACCGAGAGGAACATTTATCTTCCCTCCTTCTTTCCCCCTCTCAGTCTCTCCCTGAGAGAGACAGTAATCCTGGCACAGAGATTCCTATCCCCTTGCCATAACTAGAAAAAGAAAAGTCAACAAGTTTTAAAAAAGAAAGCTTTATATAAAAGAAAAGAAAAAGACAAAAAAATAATCTCTGTATCAAGTGACAATACAGGGCATTGCTTAAAGAAATATAATAAACAGCCTTATTCAAAAAGATATCCAATTTAAAACATTCCAGCAAACTACACACATGTAAATACAAAAAAAACAACAGCCTATTGTTTCTACCTTGTACTCACAACTTTGAAACTGAAGATTAGAAGCTTGAAGATAGAAAGACCCCTCTCATAGCTGAGAGCCAGACAAAAGACACAAACGCAAACATTCTGTCCCTGAGCTTTGAAAAATCCAGTTTTCTGATTGGTCCTCTGGTCAGGTGTTTGTTTCCCTTTGTTAACCCTTTACAGGTGAAAGAAACATTAACCCTTAGCTATCTATTTATGACAACAAGTTCAATATTATTAGGCCTCTTTCATATCATCCTTCTATATCAGTTAGGCAATCACCACTTCCTGGATATTTTAACAAAGAGCTAATTCAGCTTCTGCTGATATTTGTACTTATACCGCAACCTGTTTTTGGTTCAGCTACAGCAATTACACTCTTATGTTCTAAATTATTGCTTGTTGGATTTTATGGGCCACATTCACTTAGGTTCTGCATCTTTATGCATTCCTTACTAGCAAAGCCAGTGCTGATTCAATGTATCTTAGGCAATTGCTTTTGGGGTCTTCTATGGAGAATTGTGGAGCATGTAGCCTAGTTAGTAGAACTCAAATGGTTTTACCACTGCATACTATCTGTCTTCCCTTGTTGCTCAATAAGTTAGAGTAGTCCAGTGTGCTCCTCCTTAGCCCAATGGAATTTAGCTTCACCTATCAAGACTACTGTATCTAGAAATTTCCATATGCAGAAAGTGAGACTACATCAGTCAAGTAGTCAGCTTCCACACATACTGGCTTGCTATCTGTCTCCAAATACAATTCAGACGTGGTCTCCTGGTTTTCAGATATCTCTACCTTTCCTTTTTGACCTCACATCCTCTTTAACTCCTCCCAACTCAATTCCTCCAGTCTTGACCCTCTCTTCTCACTCTTCAAATTATGGATGGGAGGGATTCACATGTGTTGCCCCATCGAGCTCTTTCTCCATTCATCTGAGCCACTGAATCATTCCTTTGAAAACCTCTAACCAAGAAAAAGTGATAGACCCGTTCAGATTTCCTTCTCTATTACTATATCTTTTTATACTTCTCTCATCATAACTAGTTTTTAAAAGAACAGTTATTACATATGTACTGCTTTTCAAAAGAATCTTGCACTTTTCCTTTACTCCATAGCCATACTTTATTTCCCTTATATAACTGCTTATATGATTGCACATTTTAAAGCACTCTCTCTCCATTCTGTTTCTCATTATACTGTTCTTGGTGATGCTCACTCTGAAGGATGAGATATAAAAATGAAGCAAACTGTACTGACACCAGTAGAAGGTAAACTCATTGCCTGAGCTCTCCTTTCCACACCATTCTATCTTTTTCTACCCAACATGGCCATAAACAAAATCCTGGTCTAGTAAAGTCAGTAGGAGTTTTGCCACTGACTTCAATGAGGCCAAGATTTATCCCACATCTCCTATGAGCAACCAAATTCTACATCACTTCCTAGTCTGGTTAATGGCACTGTTTTATTTACTGCTATAATAAATGCTTTTCATTAAATATAACACAACCTCAAAAAGCAAAGAAGCCTGCACATCTGCAAGTCTCTCTTTCCAGGCTTTCTGACTGGGGAATACCTAACACTAAACAGAAAAGAGCTACCACACTGACCTACTTTTGCTGACAAAATAAAATTTAAAAAATATTTCATTTAATAGCTATATTCACACATGTAATTCATTTGCTCAGTCTGCTTCTCATGTTCTTGGTGTTGAAATCTTCAGTGTTTGCATCCATTGTTTGAGTACACTGTAGACAACCCTGCTAAGGGCAGGTGTTCTGCACTCTAACTGGTGGTTAATAATCTAGGATACCTATGAATTAACTACATTTTCCCTTTATATATCCCAATTCAAATATAAATAGGGCCAGATTTTCAGCAAGTGTAAAAAGTGTCACTGTAATTTCAGTGGAGCTATGTTGATTTACTCCAGATGTATAATTTTGTAGATAATAGTCTCATAGAAAGACCGCTTGTTTTAAACAGTATGTTTTTCCTTACTAGACATGTCAACTGGAGTTTGATAATCTTCTCTAATAGAAAAGATTTCAAAAAAGTATCCAGATTTGTAAAAGCAAACTTTAGTGATGTAAGGGAAAAAGTGATTCCATAAATGTCAGAGACAAGAGGTGGGAGGTGAGATAACATTTTATTAGACCAACTTTTGTTGGTGAGAAAGAGAATCTTTCAAATTAAGTAGATAACTAAAGAAGAGCTCAAAAGCTTGTCTCTCTCACCAACAGAAGCTGGTCCAGTAAAAGCTATTACCTCACTTCCTTTGTGTCTGTAATATCCTGGGATTGACAGGGCTACAACTACACTCCTTAAATGTGGGCAGTTCAGAAGAGTAGCTAGGCTTACCTTGAAATATTAATCTATAATTTTTAAAATAATCTCTTCAGTGGCCTTTTAAATAGTGTAAGTTCTCTGAATCACCCTGAATTCTGTGACTAAAACTGGCAAGTAATATTTTATCAGTAATAGTCCTCAAATACATTATGGTTCCTCTTTCTGCCATGGTTACTAGCTCAGTGGCTTCAGCAAGTTTTCTCCATTAGCTAACTTACAAAGTCTAGCAGCACAAATAGTGATTATATAAAAATACATCAACTATCCTTTTTCCTCCTACTATGCAACACTCTTTTGAAATCTTAGAAGGAGAGGTCTTCTGCTGAATGTAACTTTTTACATTTGGCTACCCCTCTTTTTGCTCCCCATGTTTCTAAATGAGCTGAAACTAACATGGCTTTTGAATTGACTTTTTCCTTTCCTGTCAAAAGAATGATTTTTGCCACAATAATTGTAAAGAAAATATCTCAGCTATTTAGGGGTTGTGAGCAGGCTCCACTCAGCTATTCATGAGGTGTTATAGATTCACATATAATAACATGTTGCAATTAGATTTTTGTGAACCAGGGAGGCCACAAAGCACCTTACCCAATAACCGCTCATCCCTCACTTCGGTCAACGTTCTGCACACCAAAGTGACAGGTGCCCTGCATGGCGCAGAAAAAGGGGTGTAATGCTGCATGAAGGAAGAGCCTGTTTTACATTCTTTATGTAAAGAAGCTAAGACCAACAGTTTAAATACCTCAGTTAACTACTTATTTGTCACATCTACCCTGTGTAGTCAAGTATTCCCATTTCACGGATGTGGAAGCTGTAGCAGAGAGTGATTAAGGCAAATGTTTTCAAATCTAGATGTTTTAAACTAAGCACCTAAATCCATCTGTAGGCTTCTAAACAAGTAGCTGTATTTTCAAATGTGCTGGGCATTTACAGCTCCCATTGATTCATATTGAAAAGGAAGAGACTTATTCAGGTTGCTAAAGAGAGATTTAGATCCCTAACTTTGGCCTATTATTTTCTACTTTAACAATCCAAGATCTGTTTAAAAATTAAAACGAAAATCCATGCCCCATATAACAAAGACATTGGTTGAATGGTTTCCACTGCTGGTTCTCCATCTTATCTTCACACATGCATTGGTGAGTAAAGATAACTTTAGAGCATTCCACTGGAATCCTCATTGAATCTACTTGGCACATTAGGAAATAGGAAAGTAGTAGAATGATAACTTTAGCTTCTTTCATGTCCATGAGATATTAACCTCATTATTCCTCACTATGGCACAGACTTCAGCTGTGACCTTAAATGTGTAAAGCGCCTTGCTTGTGCTTCAGTTTTCTATCTGTAAAATGGAAATAACAACACTTCCATACTTTACAGGGGTGCTGTAAGGATAAATTCATTATGATTCTGGGGCTTTGAGATATTCCACTGGTGGGCACCATATAAATGCCTAAATAGATTTATTCAACTCAGAATCAACTCTGAGGCCAAAGGCCAAGGTGTTTATAGGAAGTAAACTGAAGTTAAGGCCAAGGAGTTTGTTATCCTACAATATGGCTATTGACAAGTTAGCAGAAAGCAACCTCCAGTTATACTGACCTTTCTGACATTCCTCCTCCCTTTCTTTCCCTGTAAATTTCACAGGTTGGGGGCGGCAATTGGGGGGTTGTTTGTTTGTTTTTGCTTCAGCTGAAGTGTATATAAAGCTAAGGTGGCATCGTTGCTGCTAGCAAACAGCTTGAGAATTCTGAGTATTGGAGGGGAGAGGGGTGACCTAAAGTAGACAAACATGCATTTGGATTTAAGGTTTTGGTTCTGGTCCATCTCCATACTGCAGCTTGGTTGTTCAAGCTAATTGGGAGCATTATCGGGATGGGGGTGGAGTAGAACTATAGGAAGTTTAGGGTGGCAGGGTTGTTTTTAAATACCTGTCATGTTGATTGCTAGAGTAAGGGTGCAGATGAGGTTTGGATTATTTGATGGGGATGGAAATTCACAGGTAGTTTAGAATTTTACATGCCCCATTTTCTGTACTAAATTGACAGTCTAGTCCTGGCCTCTAAGAGACAAGGGCCCCTTTATTTTAAGGGCCAGGCAAAGTGACTGAAAAAAATAATCCCTCACACTTGGATGCCTATGTCCTTTCTTCTGCAAAACACTGATACAATATCCAGCAGTTGAGAGTTCAGTGAGAGAAATTGCTGGGTCCTTAATAATACCTTTTCTTTTAATACAGAAGTTCTACATTATTATAATGATCAAACTGTTTGTACCAACGTTTCTTTTGGAGCATGAGACACGATCTATAACTACAACAACGTTTCCATAATGCTCAAATCCAATTACATTTGTATCATAGAATTGTAACTAGGAAGTCTTAGTCCAACATCCCTCATTGCTAGTTAGGTCAAGTATTTCAGTTGATCGCCCTTTTAAACAAAAGGTTACATTCAGGATCATGAAATAAGACAAGGTAACATGTCTATGTTTTTCATATTATTGAAGTGGCTTATACAGGCAGGATGGGCCCAGTGATGGCATCAGAGGTTTGCAGCCATCAAAGGTTGAGGCAGCTGCAGAGCTGGTTGGGGGGTCATATTGAACCAGAGGTGGTGCTGCTGATGGGAGAGAAGGGCAACTACAGGCTTGGTGAACAATAGGTGAAATTCTTGTTAAAGCAGCTCTTTGTCATTTGTCAGATGCCCTATGCAGGCATCTAATGTCTCTCAGGTATCTAAATTGGAGGTAGTGTGGATCTAGCTAATACAGGGCACAGGGCACCAGTTCTGTTCTGAACTTTGCCATTGACTGGTTGTGTGAGATGAGGCAACTTCCTTAAGCTGTTTGCCCCTCAGCTGACCCATTGGTGAGTGCTGATAACAATGCTTACCCATCCTCGAAAAGTGCTTTGTGAACAACATACATGAAGTGGTATGGAACTGCTAAGTAGCAGTATTATCCAGCTAGACCTTCCTTAGAGCAATATTACAGGCATAGATCCAGATCCTCAACTGGTGCAAATCAGTTGACTTCTCTGGAACTATAGTAACTTATATCAGCTGAGAATCTGGTGTAAACTGTTCATAAATTAGGGCCATAAAAACAATGCCAGAACTTGGCTTTGGCCACAACAAACACAAATATGAAGTGCCCCTCTAGTGAAACCAGAAGAAGCTGTACCTGAAGTCTCTCAGCTGGAAATAGTTCTGCCATAGAGTACATCTCAGTCACATGAAGTACTCGCTATAAGGGGAGCCAGGTGTCTCTGAGTGCCCCTTTAGGAAGAGATCACCTCTATTTTAAGCTTAAATAACAGGTAAAAGCCTTGACTTTAATTTTAAAAAGTAGCCTTCCATGATATGTTTCTATATTGTAGCCTTCTGGGCTAGATAAATATCTTGAAAGAGTGGAGAAAAGTTAACAGAGGCATTAATTTAATCAGTAGAGACAGTAGCAGCAATTCTTAGTGTTATCAAGCCGTAATATATAAAACACAAAACTATCCCTTCCATCCCCATGCTGAAAGTTGCATTTCTGTATAATGACAGGTTGAGAAGTACTCAGCTATTCTTTGAGTCAGTTGTAGAAACCAGCAGGATAAGACATTAACAAGCTTAAAAGGTATTACCTGTCTAGCCCTACCAGGAGGTTTATGCTGACTGTAGAGGTTTCACATATCTCTTGTACTTTCATGAGGGAATTAGTTAAAATTGCCATAGTGGAAAGTATTTGATTTAGATTAATCTTGCGTTCCCCAACCAGTGGAGACTCATTACTCTGATTGGCTGTTCTACCCATATTGCCTTTAATGCTCTAACTATATACTCAGGAAAAACGCCGTCAGTTCAAAGCTCTTGATGGATAAGCAAAATGGATTATTATGTTTTTCAAGAAACCCTTAAAAGGCCTAGTAGAATAAACTGAATATATATATAACTGAGAGCCATACTTCTAGATTCAATCTGGGCATGTGTCAAATTTTACTTTTGCAGATCACTGAATTTCTCCTACCGGACAGTAAGAGATGAAATGCTGTTCTTTTTATCTAGGAAGTAGTTTGTTCTGCTATCCTTCTCCAGATGAGTGTTTGTTCTGTGTACCTAGTTTGACTGCACAACACTGGGTGGCTTGTCCACAGAATGCACTGTTAATCAAAGCAGTATGCATTTGCACATCTAACATAATTTTTAAACTATAAAGGGATCAGATGCAAATGGCAAATATTTCCCTGCACAGATTCTCACGGACATCAATGGAAAAGTTTGTTCTTACTGGGAAATCAAAATATTTGAAGTTATGAACCACTGTGTAGTTGTGGGGACAGAACTGTGCTCTCAGTTGTGGTTGGAAACACGTGCCAATCAGCAAAGCTTAATGAAAACCATGTGTGTGTTTATTTCAATGAGCCCCAGTTCTTCAGTTATGCAACAAGCTAAATGTTGGGCCTGCATTAAAAAAAATCTACATTTATTCTTTGGGTTTCAAGTAGGACCTTGTTCCCTATAATCTTAGGTGAACAGGCATATTTGGGGAATAGGCATATCATAAGACCAGAGACTGAAGTGAGCTAAGGTACCTGATGTCCTTCATTTTTCTCCCCTGATTTAATCACTTTTGTATAGAAAAGTCACCAGACATCTGACTGAACTCAGTGAGATGATTTTTACCAACTATGGCAGGATTAAAAACAGATCAGTGCAACTGTGACATTACAAACCAATAATTCTGCCCAACTATATGTTTGAGAACCCTGGCTCTGATTTTTTAATACCAGAATAACCAGAAGAAGATGATTTGATGGAGAAAGATGCATTTTAAAAAATGCTATCAGAAATATCATGTGGAGTCTTGACCTGACTCAATTAGAGCTCTTCCCTTTTGTTACTCAGGGACATATTATCCAGCATTTTTAAAGACAGTGCCTTGGATAAATGAAAGAGGTGGGGGGAGGGAGGGAGGGAGGAGAAGCACTACTGTTTACTCAGGAGGAAACAGCCTGTGCAAATGGTTAGATAACTCTTTCATACACACACCCTTGACAAAATCCACTGGTGGTGCTGTACCTAACCATAATTACATAGTTTAAATACAAGAAATGAAGTTGCATGTTCTTGAATTCTTGTCCAACAAGAGAGCCTGTTTTTAGTGGTTTATACATATGTACTTAGCAGTTTAATTTCCTCTGTGGCTAAGTTAGCCCTATGATTTTATTTAATAGCAAGCAAGATTTTACTGGCATCAGTTAAGTTCCAGCATCAGTTTTAGCTCTGTATTGCCCTCTGCTGTTTTAGGAATAGCTCACTCAGTCCAATTCAACATCAAAGCACCAGAACTGCACATTGTAATCTGGCTGTATGGAAGTTGTCTGAGAGAAGGCAGTGGGCAGAAGTAACTCCTTTAAAGTCATATTTGTGGAGGATTTCCCTGTTTTTAATTCCCAAACCACCCAAAATGAAATATATTCCTATGCTGTTTTTTCCCTAGAACTCCCAGATACTACTCATTACTGTATCAGCCTTGTAACAGGCACTTTATTTCAATTATACATTACATGGTGTGCCTGTATACAATCCATAAAGATGAAGAAAATAATGTTGTGTAAAGCAGCATCCATCACGCCCAAAGCAATATGATTACTCATGAAGTTCTTCATTCATGTGAAATCTAATTTAGGAGTTATATCATATGTTACTTAAAGATATCATTTAATGGAGAAACAAATCCATCAGTTGCAAGTGAGTTACAGTTTCTCTTTGACCACCACGTCTAGCCTGGGAGGCTAATTTACTGACAAGGCACTGGCCTATTCTCTAATTTCAAAGGTTCAGTCTTCTGGGTGGCTCATAGATCTACCTCCAGAAGCATCCTTGTATCAGCTGACATTTATATGTCACTTTTAATCCAAAGTAATCCAGAGTTATAGATTTATAGACTCTAGGACTGGAAGGGACCTCGAGAGGTCATCGGGTCCAGTCCCCTGTCCTCATGGCAGGACCAAATACTGTCTAGACCATGCCTGATAGATATTTATCTAACCTACTCTTAAATATCTCCAGAGATGGAGATTCCACAACCTCCCTAGGCAATTTATTCCAGTGTTTAACCACCCTGACAGTTAGGAATTTTTCCTAATGTCCAACCTAAACCTCCCTTGCTGCAGTTGAAGCCCATTGCTTCTTGTTCTATCCTTAGAGGCTAAGATAAACAAGTTTTCTCCCTCCTCCTTATGACACCCTTTTAGATACCTGAAAACTGCTATCTTGTTCCCTCTCAGTCTTCTCTTTTCCAAACTAAATAAACCCAATTCTTTCAGCCTTATTTCATAGGTCATGTTCTCTAGACCTTTAATCATTCTTGTTGCTCTTCTCTGGACCCTCTCCAATTTCTCCACATCTTTCTTGAAATGTGGTGCCCAGAACTGGACACAATACTCCAGTTGAGGCCTAACCAGCGCAGAGTAGAGCGGAAGAATGACTTCTCGTGTCTTGTTTACAACACACCTGTTAATGCATCCCAGAATCACGTTTGCTTTTTTTGCAACAGTATCACACTGTTGACTCATATTTAGCTTGTGGTCCACTATGACCCCTAGATCTCTTTCTGCCATACTCCTTCCTAGACAGTCTCTTCCCATTCTGTATGTGTGAAACTGATTGTTCCTTCCTAAGTGGAGCACTTTGCATTTGTCTTTATTGAACTTCATCCGGTTTACCTCAGACCATTTCTCCAATTTGTCCAGATCATTTTGAATTTTGACCCTGTCCTCCAAAGCAGTTGCAATCCCTCCCAGTTTGGTATCGTCCGCAAACTTAATAAGCGTACTTTCTATGCCAACATCTAAGTCGTTGATGAAGATATTGAACAGAGCCGGTCCCAAAACAGACCCCTGCGGAACCCCACTTGTTATACCTTTCCAGCAGGATTGGGAGCCATTAATAACTACTCTCTGAGTACGGTTATCCAGCCAGTTATGCACCCGCCTTATAGTAGCCGCATCTAAATTGTATTTGCCTAGTTTATCGATAAGAATATCATGCAAGACTATATCAAATGCCTTACTAAAGTCTAGGTATACCACATCCACTGCTTCTCCCTTATCCACAAGACTCGTTATCCTATCAAAAAGAGCTATCAGATTGGTTTGACATAATTTGTTCTTTACAAATCCATGCTGGCTAGTCCCTATCATCTTACCACCTTCCAAGTGTTTGCAGATGATTTCCTTAATTACTTGCTCCATTATCTTCCCTGGCACAGAAGTTAAACTAACTGGTTTGGTTTGTTTTTATTTCCCTTTTGTAGATGGGCACTATATTTGCCCTTTTCCAGTCTTCTGGCATCTCTCCTGTCTCCCATGATTTTCCAAAGATAATAGCTGGAGGCTCAGATATCTCCTCTGTTAGCTCCTTAAGTATTCTAGGATTCATTTCATGAGGCCCTGGTGACTTGCAGGCATCTAACTTTTCTAAGAGATGTAAACACTACATACATTCTCCTAAAACTAATACCTATTTTGAGCAAAACTAGCATACAGGGAACTAGCATATAGCTGTTCTCTAGCTATGAGGTTGTCAGTTCTTAGCTAATGCCTGCAGCCTGGGCAAGAGCTGCCATCCAGCCTGCCAGCATCACACTCACTTCCTCTGTTCTGTCTAGGAAAATGATTCATAGTTCAACTGACCGACATATGAGTTGAACATCCCAAGGTACAACAGTCTCAGATATCCTTATATGACTAATGAAATCATTGCGGAGCAGTGGGGAGGGGTCAACGTCCAGAACAGGTTTCTGCCTACTTCCCTCCAACACTTATGTTGACTCAGTATCTAAGGAAGCAACATGCTGAGAGACCAGCACAGATTGGCAGGTTTTGGAAGTCCTGCTCCACTATTGCAAGGGACAGCAGATGGGAGAAACACAACAATATGGTAAAATCAGCAAGGAGAGTCTGCCTGGTATACGGCAGAGCCATTAAAGAAAGACCATGGAAATAAAATGTCGTCTACTTTCAGTCGCTGCACCACCATGGGAGCAGAATGAGAAGGTGGAGTTATTAGAAGAATGTTGAAGTGTGTTGCGAGGAACTATGGACAGAAAGGTAAACAAAATGACCATGACTGAAGGAGACCAACACAAAATCTGCTTTAAGAGCTCTCCCGTGGGTTACTTTTGTGCTTATGGGAAAAATGCTATGCAAGGCATGATTTCATTAGCAAAACAAAACCCAAGGGCCTCAGGGCTTTCTTTAATGTGATTACTGAAATGCATAGGGAATAATCCTTGCCCTCCATATGTACTAATATACCTAGCACTGAACCCTTTTTCATCCTAATCATGCAAGAAGTGAGAACTCCGCTACAGAACACCTTTGAAAGTGGTCTACACTGGAAACGTAGGTACCTTGCTCTACACTAGAAATGTATGTACCTTCCAAAACCATACCCCTTGGAGACAGTGTTATGTCAATGGGAGAGCTTGTCCCGTTGATGTAGCTACTACCTTGGGGAGGTGGATTACCTGATGCTAATGTGAGAAACTCTCCTGTAGGCCTTGATAGCATCTTTAATAAGTGCTACAGTGGGGCAGTTGCACCAGTGCAGCTGTGCTGCTGCAGCACTGTACGTGTAGACAAGCCCTGTGTAACCTGACTGGGAGAGTAAGTCGTCCAGTCACTACTGTAATGTTATTTGTATGTCTTATCTATCTGAAAACTCATTTTCTGCCCACTTTCCTTTCAGGATCCATCCTAAGCTGGCATAGCTTATTTCTCTTGCTGACAAATGTCTGTGTAGCAACACTTAGTTTGACATACCCAGCCAATCTGATTTTGTTTTAAAGGCACAAAATCCAAATATTAAATATTTTAAACAGAACATGATGATAAAAAGCCATTTACTCAGCTGTGCTAATTTATGGTGGAACATTCTCAACCAAGATTTCAAATGTATGACTCCTATTGACTTCAACTAGAGTCACTCAAAATCTGCTTGGAAAAACTGTAGAGTTACAACTATCTTAGAACTAGTGGTTACCAACATTTTCATGCAACTATAACAATTTATCAGTGTGTCAAGCAGCGCCTCACCCTATCTTTCATTTGTGCACTGTCTGACTGATATGGATTTGGGGCTAATCCCAATCCCCAGACTCACAAACTCACTATCCAGTCTCAGAGTTTGGAGCAGCCCAAGATCCCTTGTGGGTCATGGCACAAACAGTTGAATGGGAGGTTGCAGTAGCATTACACTGCAGTCCAGGACAGAGGCTCAGGGTGGGGGAAGGAACCCAGAGAACTTACCAGGCAAAAGCACATGCACTGGCAGCTGGGAACAGCTAGGATAAGGACTCTTTCTTTTGATACATTTTCCTTTCTTCTTCACTGACTGGATTTGAAAGGGAACACAGGATCACTGATTCAGCTAAGCCTCAGAATGGAGTAAGCTGAGAGGAGTGAGTCTGGGTGCTGTGGCAGGAGACATCTCTCACATGCTCAGGTCTGGAAATCTGACAGCTGGATCTCTCTTCACAAAGAGAACCTTGCCAAGCTTTTTTTGTGTTTGTAATCATATTGGAAGTCAACTAATCCTAGTGACAGGTGGTAACCTTAAATGAGCCTAACATATTATTTCTATCCCCCCTATTCTTCTCCCCCGCACAGAAACCTCACCTATTACTTCTGGTCAATAACAGCACTAAATTCAAGGAAACTGTTTACAGTAATCAGAGTGGTACTTCTGCTCCCTCACATACTTCTCTGTATAAGCAGCTTTTCTGATTCTCCTCTAGATTTCTACCAGGTCATGTCCTATCAAGCCATGTTTGATGTGACCTGACAAGACGTGCTATAATTCAACCCAATCAATATCCAAAACAAAAAATCCTTGTAGATCTATATGTGACACTGGGAATTTGGGTAGTAAATAGCAATTACCCAACTTACATTTATTGCTAGTAACAATATACAGTATCAGGCACTTCTTGATTTTTCCCACAGAATTTGGTATCGTTTATCCTTCCTGCCCCATGATGTATCCAAAAAAGCAAGCAAATTGTTCCAGGAACAACTTAACTGCAAATTCTTATTGTTCGGTTGTATTTGTGCTTCCATTGTCTGCATCACATTGTACCTTACATTTGCAACAGTCACTGCAGAGTTCTGAAAGAGACCACCATTACCAACAATGGTCTATGACTTCAGATATGGGGGAGAAATGGAATGTCATTATAACTGCATTCAAAGATATTTCAATCAATGCTGATTGCTGCCTCTTTCTAAAGGAAGAATCATTTACTGAGTCTATTGGGTAGCGGTGGGAATCACACCCAATATGATTTCCCACTTCTCTGTAACCCCCCTTCCCTATTGCCATGAAAACAGTGCACATACTCTCCTTGTTGTATTCTGGCTTTGCCATTACTTAGCCTAAAATATCTGGAAAGTCAGATTTTATTTTTACTCTAAAATAGTAAACTGGATACACATAATTTAAAGAAATAATAATTAAAACAATTTAAGTGAGATTAGAGTTTGTGGAAGTACCAGAATAATCACAAAACAGGTACAAAATAATCGTCTGCCATGCAAGCTTCCCCAACCCTGACCTGCCAATGTGCCTCAGTCCCTATCAGGGGCACCACTCATTACAATGACATGTTTATTATCCAGACCTTCTGCTTCTACTTCTGTACCCTCCTTGCATTTGGGGGAGGGGGGTGGCAATTGAGATGATGGTTTTCGGGATGCAGACATGCCACCAGGAATTGGACTGAAATCACCAGAGAGCATTCAGATGACCAGGACCTTCAGTCCACTCCAAAATGAGACACAGTCTATATGGTAATTACAAAATGAAATGGTCCATATTCCATTGTCAGTCATTATCACAGCCACACAGTTATATTTACACAGCAAAAATAGGTTTGTAGTAAATATACTCCAGATTCATCTATTCAATATGAAATGGCACCAAAAATGAAATTTTCTGTACCAATCAGCAACTGAGATCCACCAAGTCTGAGAAATCTTTAGTTTTGATTACTACTTTTCTCGATATGCCTAAAAGAAAGAAAATAGAAGTGATTTTATATATATTTATCATGAAAGTTGAACTTATGAATGTAGAATTATATACAAAAAATTGTGTTCAAAAATAAAACAATGTAAAATTTTAGATCCTGCAAGTCCATTCAGTCCTACTTCTTGTGTGTTTGTGTGGGGATCCCTTCCCTTAAACCCTCTCCCCCGAGCGACATGGCAGGAGCCTCCCAGACTCTGGGGCAGGGGAGGCCTGGGGAGCTGCATAGGGCACCCAAATGGCTAGGGATGGCCTTGCATCTGAGGCTGCTATAACATGAAATATGTGGCAGAACGCAGGTAAAACAGAGCTGGGAACATACAATTCTCCCTCAGGGAATTCAGTTACGAATTTAATTGACTTTTTTTTTAAACGAGTGTCATCAGCATGGAAGCATGTGCTCTGGAATGGTGGCCGAAGCACGAAGGAGCATACAAATGTTTAGTATATCTGGCACATAAATACCTTGCAATGCCTGCTAGAAAAGTGCCATGCAAATACTCATTCTCACTTTCTGGTGCCAGTGTAAGTCAGAAGTGGGCAGCATTATCTCCTGTAAATGTAAACAAACCTGTTTGTCTTAGTGATTGGTTGAACAAGAAGTAGGACTGAGTGGATTTATAGGCTCTGAAGTTTTCAATTGTTTTGTTTTTCAGTGCAGTTAAGTAACAAACAAAAAATCTACATTTATAAGTTGCATTTTCACAACAAAGATTTCACTACAGTACCTGTATGAGGTGAATTGAAAAATACGATTTCTTTTATCATTTTTACTGTGCAAATATTTATAATAAAAAATTATACACACTGATTTAAATTACAATACACAATACAATATATACGAAAATATAGAAAAACATCCAAAATATTTAATACACTTCAATTGGTATTCTATTGTTTACCAGTGTGATTAAAACCACGATTAATTGTGATTAATTTTTTTTAACTGCAATTAATTTTTTGAGTTAATCATGTGAGTTAACTGTGCTCAATTGACAGCTCTAATAAACATATAAGCTTTTAGCCCAATCCTGCATTCCCTGTGCACTCAAATTTTCCATGAAACAAAAATGAGATCTGGCTTTGTCTGTTTATAACACCTCTGGGAAAAAAACAGAAGAGAATGAGAAGCATTATAGCTTAACTGGGTGTAGGTTGGTGGACCTGATCACCAACCTGGGACAAAATTGGTCATGCCCCATTCACTCTGTAACCTTTTTTCCTCTCTCACACAAAAAACTGAAACATTAACAAGCTAGGATTGTGAGGCCCTCCCTCAAACAGTTTAATGTGAGGGATCTTCCTACAGGAATCCCCAATGCACCGCTGCTCTCTCACAGCCTTCGGCTATAGGCATAGCAGAGTTCTCTCCCACTCCTAGTTTCTCTTGTGGCTACTGGGGCCCTACTTAATATCCCCTGTATCGGACTCATCAGCCCCAATCACCAGCTGGGTCAGATGATTCCCAGCACCTGCCTGCTGGGCTCCTTTCAAGAACAGGGCCACCTGTTCCAACTGGCCATTAAAGGCACAGAACACCTTGTTACATGGGATAATTTGTTTTTAAATATCTGAAAGCAGGGTTGCTATTTCAGAGGCAGACCAGATCAGAGCATATGTCTCCAGCTTTTCCAGGTTCCACAAGATTCTAGTACTCCTTCTCTGGTATTTTGAAATTTTAAATGTATTTAGTTTTCATTTTATTAAAAATTAAAGAAGTTTTGTTTTAAAGTATAAGTAGATTTATAAGCTTTTAAATATTTTAACTTTTTAAAAAGATGGTCTGTTTTCATTTCCCCACCATTGTGATAAAGGGCCAGAGGCTGTATTTCTTGAACACCCAAATGTGCCATTTGTGTCATTATTAGTGCCTTTCCCTTCCTGCTCTGCAAACTCTGTCTTCACACTATGAAAAGTCCAAACTCAACCTTCTCCTAGGATTTGGCAAGAAGAGACCATGAAAGCCAGCTCAGACCTTCTCACCATATTTGGCTGCTCCTTAGATTCCTCACTCAGGATAGCTCAGCCCATACCCTATATCCTCTGTCCTCAAAAAGCCATTCCCAGCTTCCTTATGTGTGAGTGGGTGGGGGAAGTGGTAAACAAATAGGGCACATGCCTTAATGAGTCACTAAAACTAATACAACCCTTTCCCAGAAAGATCAATATATGCCAACTAAGTGTGGTGTTTCAAGAAAACACTGAAAGTCAGTTTCAGTCTTTTAATTTAAAATGAAGACTTAACACAACTAAAAGATCAAAATACTAGCAGCCAGATAGAGCCATATTCCTAGAAGCTTTTGGAACCTGACAAGAGCTGGAGATATATGCCCTGATCTAGGCTTCCTCTAAAACATCAACCCTGCCTTCAGAGATTTAAAAAGAAATTACCCAATTAAGATGTAATGACTCTCCAACCTTCCCAGGCTGTGAATGAGAGCAGACATATTTACAATCAGAGACTATAATAAAATTTTATCCAGTTATATCAAATCAGCAGGACTAAATTAGCCAGCAACTTCCTGATTAGGTGCTGCATGTGTGTGTGTTGGATGATTTATGATAAGATCAGTTAGAACTGTCAAGGGAGATTTTAAGATGCCCTTCCAGAGAGGAAAAGGGTGGAGGAGAGTGATATTGAGGTTTCAGGAAGACAGTTGCCTGGCCTTACCATGAAAGATTGGAGTGAACAGAAGTAAAGAAAGAATAAATTTATCCAAGTGTTGATATGATGCATCAGGCACACGTACAGCCATAAACACATAGAAAGGAGGAAAAGTTCATTTTGCAATGAGTAGTTTTGTTGTGCTAGGGTTTGTAGTCACCATGTAATTATCCTCACATAGGGATTTCCCTTTTGAAAAGGGATGTTATTAATGTTCATGAAGGTTGAAGGACTGTGTGAGCACTGCAAAGTGGAGTCCTCTATTTATCCAAAGGTCAAAGATGAGGGTAAGCAGGTGGTCCAATTACTCCAGGAAAAAACAAAAAAACCCTCTCTCACACTCTCTTGCCAACTACTTCAGGAAAAAACGGTAAATGGACATTTAACTTAGAGCTTGTATAAAAGAAGCTTTAAGCCTTTTGTTTCTGAAGAGAGCAGGAGTACTATTTGGAATGAATGCAGTGTGGTCTCCAATCCAAAACACAAATCATCGCTTTCAGGGTACCGCTCAAAGGGGATGGAACACTCTTCACTCAGCCAAGAGAGTAACAGCATCTCAAAGGAGAAGGAAATCTGACCAGGGTTTTCTCTGTCACAGAGCCACAGTAAGGATCATGGGCCATAGGGCAGAATTTCAACTGGAAGAAGACCTTTCATAGGCTTCCTGTACATATTTTTTTACTTCCTTGTGGAATGGGTGCAGTTTTACCCCCATGGGTATCTCTCTTCTTTTGTATTTATTCCAGAAGTCTCAACTTTTTCTGTTCCTCCAGCCACTCATTGTTTTTTCCTCTCATATGTGTTCTTGCTCCCATATCACTGTGAAACTTCTCAGTTGGCTGCTTGAACTGATGGGGTGTGATATATGCCATCATGTGCCAGCAATGCCCCTCTGCCATGTACATTGGCCAAACCAGACAGTCTCTACGCAAAAGAATAAATGGACAGAAATCTGACATCAGGGATCATAACTTTCAAAAACCAGTAGGAGAACACTTCAATCTCCCTAGTCACTCAATAACAGACCTGAAAGTGGCAATTCTTGAACAAAAAACCTTCAAAACCAGACTCCAATGTGAAACTGCAGAACTAGAATGAATTTGTAAACTGAACACCATCAGGTTAGGCCTGAATAAAGACTGGGAGTGGTTGGGTCATTGCAAAACCTAAACCTAATTTCTCCAATACTAATTTCCCCCTCTGTTACTCACACCTTCTTGTCAACTATCTGAAATGGACCACTCTCATTACCACTTCAAAAGTTATTTTTCCTCCCTTGGTATCCTGCTGTCAATTGAATTATCTCATTAGACTGACCTCACATTTGGTAAGACAAATCACATCTTTTCATGTATTTATACTTGGTCCTGTATTTTCTACTCCATGCATCTGATGAAGTGGGTTCTAGCCCACGAAAGCTTATGCCTGTAATGGGCCGGCATGGCTTCCCTCCTCACCGGAGAGGGTCGAGCCCTGCTGGAGGCCAGAGTGGGCGGAGCTACAGAGCTCTGAGCCCGCCCCTCAAAAGGTCAGGCGGTGACCCAGAACTATAAAAGCTGGCCCTCAGAGCTCAGTCAGGTCCCAGCAGCTGGAGGGATCAGACATACCTCAGGGATCTCGAGACTGGGAGACTCCTGAGACCCAGGGGAGCCACCCAGACTGGCTCCCCCGCGCTTGCTATCTGGAGGAGCTGCCGGAGCCTCTCCATGCTCGCTAGCCAGAGGAGCTGCCGGAGCTTCCCCATGCCTGCTACCCAGAGTAGCTGACAGGGCTTCCCCGCACCTGCTGCTACCCGGAGGAGCCGCCAGCGCTACCGTGGCCCGAGTATCCCGAGGAATTCCTGGACCTACCACCCAGCCCCGGTTGTGATGAGCCTATGCTCCTGGACCCCGCTGAGGCTGACGTTAGGACCCAGGTAGGTCCCGAGGGGGAGTACGGAAGCAGCCCGGGGGCAGCTGACCCCAGTCAGGCTGCGGAGTTGCCAGATCCTATGTCAGTGTGTTGCAGCCAGGATCCCCACTGACTGACCAGCAGAGTGATAGCCACTATTAGGGTCCTGGGCTGGGACGCAGTGAAGTGGGAGGGCCTACATCCCCCCCTGCCACCCAACTCCTGGGTGGCAGACTCCCCCTCTCCCTGGCCGGAGGAGGCCAAAGCCTGATCCTACTGACTCAGCATTTGCTGCCCCGCCCTGACCAAGGGCTGGGCCTTTAAACTGTTACTGTTGCTCGGCCCTGACCAAAGGCCCGAGCTTACTGACTCAGCGTTTGTTACCCTCTCTGACCTAGGGCTGGACCTTAATCTATTGCTAGTACGACTCAGTCCTGACCCAGGCCTGAGCTTACTGACTCTGTGTTTGCTGTCTGCCTTGGAGTAGGGCCCGACGCCACGTGGCTGGTATGGCAGCCCTGCCGGAGGGCCTGAGCCCCTTGCCCACTGGACGGACAAGCACCGCAAGGACTGCCGGGCTAGTTTCCCGGACCAACTGGAGTGGAGTGGGCCGGCGCGGCTCCCCTCCTCACGGGAGAGGGTCGAGCCCCCGCCACACCCACTTACAATGCCCAAATAAATTTGTTAGTCTCTAAGGTGGCACAAGGACTCTTGGTGGTTGTTCCAGAAAAGGATCTCCATGTTGTTAATGACTCCGTGTGCTGTAATTCTGCAAAGGAAGTATTTTTACGGGGCAGTAATGCATGGCAGTCTTCATTTTTCTGAAAATATGGATGAGGAATCGTTTCCCGTGATTGAGTACAAAATGAAAAAGCTCTTACACTGTCTCCCCCAAAGAGAGAGGATTGTCCTCTCAGGTCATCGTTACAGCATAGTAAAAAACAAAACAAACAACCACTTTTCACCAAATACAGCTTATGAAGAAAACTGCACATACTATGGAGAGAGACCATCCATTATCTAGACACTTTGCTGTTGCTGTACCTTTTTTCTTTAAAGGAACTCATTATTATGCTACGTAAAGGGGCATCCCTACCTCTCCTTCACTTGGGATCCCTTGTACATCTGAGACTTTACTAAATCTAGCAAGACAAATGCATATTGCCAAGCAACAGATTTCAAGCCTGCATGCTCTAATAGCAAAGCTGATTTCTAGCCCAGCCAAAGAAACTGGCTTACCTACATGAGGTGGTGATTGACCGCCCTTGACTTGTGGTCTATGTGGAGGAAAGACAGTAATTATGGTCTGTGGCAAGAATTAAATATTGGAAAATGAGTCCTTGTCTAGCTGGAGCTTTCCCAGGTGATTTTTTTTAATTAAATGGTATTGAGATATATCAAAAAGTGCATCGTCTTGGCTTATGCTGGCATATGCTCCTCAATTTGAAAGGTAACATGAATGGGGGTATAACAAAGGCACTGAAACGGTAGGGAGAGCAGAAAAATTTTAAAATAAATGAGAGCCAGATAGTCAGCCCAGGCTTCGTGCTATTTCTCTCGTGCAAGGGGGACTTAAAGCTACCGTAAAGATACATCTGGGGAACTTCCCTCTCTGAAGGGAATCTCATAGTGGGGCAAGACATCATAGTCAAGTCTACATCAAGGACTTCTAAGGGACTATTCCAGGCAGCCTGAAGTAGAGCAGATCTGAGGCTGCTATAACTTGCACTGGAGTCCAAACCAGTCCTCTGCCACCAGAATGAGGGAAAGAAGAAGCAATGAGATGCTTACCTACACCTCCCAGTACACAAAACAGAGCTCTGCTGCACCTGGAGATCCAGCCCAAAATGGGTCACTAGTTTAGTACTGTGACGTTATTGACATGTACTGTGACCATATAGACCATTGCTGCAACCAAGGTTCTATAGTTGCACCAAATCTTGTACAAAGGAGGTCAAGTAAGGTGTCTATGGAATGGTTGTAATTAGCTGGTTATGATTATGTTGCCTGTATGAGTGTATCATTTTTTTTATCTGAAGTTATGAATTTTAGCTATGTACTTGTATCTTTTTGGAGGGCTAGAGAACATGGGCCTATAGGTTTTCCTCTCTCAATTCGCCTGAAGTAGAGTATATGGGTATCCAGTGTAGCAGTGCCTTTCCTTTCTGATGTGTTTTTACTTAAGTATCCAGCAGGGCCGGCTCCAGACACCAGCATCCCAAGCCGGTGCTTGGGGCGGCAATTTGCAAGTGGCGGCAGTCCCTGTATTTTTGCCCCCAAGCAGCACGCGAATTGCTGCATCAGAGGGCGGGTGCAGTCCATGTGCCTTTAGGCAGCTCGCGCGTTTCAGGGGTGGCGGCAATGGGGCAGCAGCTTCTATGTTCAGCTGTCCCCTGTGGCGCAGCTTCTCTCTTCCCGCTAAAGAGAGAAGCTGCCTCTGAATTGCCGCCTCCGCAGAAATGCGCGTGCCGCTCTAAGGACACAGGGACTGCTCCTGCCTTGCGGGGCAATTCGGCGCACTGCTTGGGGCTGCAAAAACAGTAGCGCCGGCCCTGGTATCCAGAGTCTGTTCCAGGATATTAGAGATACAAGGTGGGTGAGGTAATATCTTTTATTGGTCCAGCTTCTGTTGGTGATAAAGACTTATACAGAGCTAAAGAAGAGCTCTGTGTAAGCTCAAAACCTTTTCTTTCTCTCACCAACAGAAGTTGGTCCATTAAAAGATATTACCTCACGCACCCTGTGTCTAATTACTGAAGCATAGCACTCTTAAATATCCAAAAGAAACAATGAAAGTACTGAAAAGATATTCACTCTTAAAAAAACCCACTGATGACTTTCAAGAATTACCCAGCATTTTTCTATGACAAATAGTAGGGGCCCACCTCTGTAAGTTGCTGTGTGTTCTAAAATTCCACTAACATCATTGGGAGTTTGTTTCACAATAGCTCATAAGACTAGGCTCTGGATGAAGTAAATATATTTGACTACCTTGTGCACAGTATACAGGTATCTTTTACACATTCATCTCTCTCTCGCTGCCTTTTTGTGGGTAGTAATTCTAAGTGCATGATTACTTTCAGAAATGACATATTCTACGTGAAACTAGTCAAAAAACTCAATTACTTGCATAAGTTTCAGCAAATTTTTATCTTAAGAAAATTACTTATTTTACAGAAAAAATTGAAAGCAAGAAATTCTTTACTAGACCAATTTTAGACTTCAAGATTCTTAATGATGCTGTAAAATGTAAGCTTATGCACCTATCTGCATTTTAATTCTTTACTGAGAACAACTGAAATATTGTATATAGTTTAATTGAAACAATAAAGAGTGTGATATTATGTTTGTGTCCTAGATGCAGATGCCTTCTATATTCATCTCTATTAGGTATTTTATAGTGCCAATCACCATGGTATCTAGGAGGTATTCCAAAATCTGAATATTAATATAGTTTGGATATTTTAGATGTATACACATGTATATCCTGAATACTTACGTGATTATACTGTGTTTGGTTCTTTACTGCACAACGATGTCTATTTTGAATAACAGTGTAATAATCTGATATTTGGTTCCCAGATGCACCTGTATTCATAGCCAAAATAGCAAGTACTCATATAATAATTCTGTCTTTGGTTCTCTAACAACACAGGCATATCTATCCCAAATACTTGTTATCTACCTGCCCACACTTGCATGCTCTCAGCACAATTTTCCTACACTCCTTTATCTGCCCTGCTCAGTTAAAAGTTGGAAAGAGTGCAGCTGTATAAAGCAATGGTTAGCACATTTTTTATGGATAAAATTTATGGAGTAAGGTATCTACTTTTAGCATGACTATTGTTAAACCTGGAGATCAAGCAAAGTGACACTGAGTATATTGCTTTATCAATTGGATTCGTTCGAGTGAAAAATGCTGATCATGCCATGTCTATCCCCTGGGTGCAGAAACACTACTTCACTACTTGAACGGTTGATACATAAAAGTCAAATTCATTATAATTTGTAGCTTTTTTTCTTGAAGAACGCAGTTCTTAGTACATCAATATCAACTCCTAAACCCACATTGGATGGAGAGGGTACAGCACAGTAATTCAATCTCTTTACACTTAATATGGTCAGGAAGGGAGAATGAAAACAGCCTCTTGTAAAATGATGGAAAAAACAGGATGCAATCATTCTGATGGAGCCTTGCAAAGGAGTCATTTTACACCATTTGTTACCATGGCAACAAAATATAGTGAACCCCATACATCTAACAGGTGACATTTTAGCTAAGAAATTGCTTCTTTAGTATTTTTTCTGTCTATGAAAAACAATGTTACCAGCATTTTCACTTGTCATGTACTATAGGGCAACATATTCCTGCTGACAGGCCCATAATGGAAAAATAGAGCAGTTAAATAGTATTAGTCTAACTTTTAGGATACATGTTAATCTGCTCTTTAAAGAGACTTCAGACATTTTCAAACACCCTGAAGGCTTGAATGACTGGAAATTTCTGCGTGCGTTCATACAGATGAGCAGACAGATATGTTTAATGGAAACGTAAAAAAAAATCCTTTTCAGTCTTTTTGATTTAGCTAAAACCAGGAAGTTTCTTTTGCAGATAAACACACCACCATACTCCTGTGTGGCCACACACAAATAGCCATGTATAAGATATATCAAACAGAGTGCTGTACATATTTTTGTTAAAGTGAACCTGTCAGATATCGCATTAGGTCGAATTCTGCCATCTTATTAAATTCAAATGTCAAGAGATAGAATTACCATGCTGCACTTTGTTTGAAGAGATTTAGAAGTTTATATTGAATTCAATGGAATCTATGCCTGAGCCTCTTTTAAAACCTGGTCTTTTAAAATTGGAGTGGACTTTAAACCATTTTGAGGTTAAAGCTTCAAGAAGTGCCATAATACATTATGGAATTATATATGTAATGGGAGAGTGGCTGAATATTCCAACGTGAAATCTATATGAAGTGCTAGATGTTTTGTTCAAATCTGGGTGTAGCAGAGTTGCCATTTACTGAGCATTCACATCCCTGCCCCCAACCAGGAGTCGCTTTGCAGGAACCTTGTCCCTGGTAGCTGCCTCTTGCAAGGCCCTTAAGAACTCATAGAATCTCTCTTTTGGCTTGCAGCAACCCCACCCAGGGCCGTACTGATATCAGAAATGGTTCAAACAATCCTCAGGGTCCCAAAATAAACTCCATAACTATAACACAAGAATTCATACTCAGTGCTGGTTCTCCTGTCACACATGGATCTCTTCCTCTGGGCCAGTCTGCTCCACCCAAAGCCATCAGTCCTACGATGTCTAGATCTGAGCTCTGTGGCCTGACTACCTTCTCCTGTCAGTCACATCCTCCTCCTTGGTCTGTTTTGACAGACCACTCCCCAAGCCAACTTGGTTGGCACCTCAAGGCTTAGACTCCTAACCACCACTAGTATCAGGTTCTTCCCTGCATGAACCTTTCTTACTTCCACCAGTTTCCCTAAGGTTTTTCTTTCAGTGCAACCACCTTTACAGGGAATTACCTGATCCAACTCAGGCGTGCCTCTTTAGTAATCAGAGTTGGATGGCAGCAGGGCCACCAGCCCTTAAGATCCAAGACACCCAGTTACACTGGAGTTTGGCCCATCTCTCTTCCTGAAGTGTTTTATAAGCAACCAACAAAGGAAAAGTGATTTGCTGTTCAACACTGCAGAGAACATAGACCAGATCTTTCACCAGGTGTAATTTTTGTATTGTTCTGTTGATTTCAGTGGGGCCATGCTGATTTAAACCAGCTGAGAATCCAACCCTATGTCCCATCTTCTGTGAATAAAGTCTATGAAATGTGGTGGGGGGTGGGAGAGGAGAGATGGGATGAAATCGAATGGTAACATCCAGTGATAGATCAGAAGGATGAAGAGAGGAAGGATGACAGATAAAGTAAGGTCATAAAAACAAGCCAAGGATCAAGTAAACACACGAACACTCATTTGAGAGGTAAGGAAAGCATGCAAGTGACACACTGGAGAATGAAAGTGAAATCTGGGGAAAATAAACAAGGCAGGAAGTGAAAGAGAATGTTTGGCTACAAAAGTAGTAACAAGGAGAATAGGGAAAGTAAGCTATATGGTAGAAAATCACCAGCATTAGATACTGAACACAACCTGACTAGTGGAATCTTGGTTATGATATGGAAGATTAGAGAAAGGTCAGCACAATACATAGCACACAGAGAGAAGGAGCCATCCGCTTCAGCAGCAAAACAAAGAAGTGGAATTATACAGAAGTACAGGGGAAAGCAGGTTCAAGGTTAAATATATATACAGTAGAGAGAAGGATAAAGAATGACACACTGGTAGGAAATGAGGTCATGTGTTCATGCAATAGGAAACTAAAGTAGCAGATCTTCACAAGGTTTGAAGAGATTAAGGTAATTGGAGACATTGTAATGGATTGGCTTGCACACTATTTCCCTGTACTGAATGGAATCAAACCTTGAGTGTTTATCAGTGTGAGATTATTTCAACCCCCTTTGGCTCGGCCAACTCAACAACACATACTGCCTCTAAGGCATCTGAAAGTCTAGTGCTTTTGGAGCTGATACTTAGTTCTTTTCCCTCTGTCGTGTGTGTGCAGTTTAGCTGATGACCATATGGACTGTATACATCAACAAATTGCTACAGATTAATAACTAACAGTCAGATTTAGCTCCAGTGAAACTCTAACATCCTACATATAATTTAAAGGAAGTATGTAATGCATTGACTTCTATGTGTAACACTCATTTTCAATTAATAGATTTGCAATTCCTCAAGATTTTATCAGGTAATGATTATCTTCCCCCCTCTCTAGTAGATAGATAGAATAAGTACACTTTGGATTAGATAGCCTCTTTCATACAAGGATCTCAAATAACTATACTAAGACTGGTAGCATTATTGTTACCATTTTACAGATTTTAATAAAATGGGTAGCAAAGAGGCTAATGACTTGCCAACAGACAATGTAAATCAAGGTTTTCAGTGTTGTATCTGTGTTCGTCTCAAGATATGAGCTTGACAAGGTAGGGGAGGTCATATCTTTTATTGGACCAACTTCTGTTACTGGAAGGGACAGAGCTCTTCCTCAACTCTGGAGAAGGTAACCAGAGTGTCTGAGCTAAACACAAGTTAGGACAGATTGTTAAGGGGTTCACACATGCTGTAGGAGACCAGTTAAAATAAAGTGAGCAATTAAGGATTAGCAGGCAGTAAAGAGCCATAAAGCCAGTGTCTCTGTTAAGTCCATGCCTTTTAGTGTCCAGCAGAGTTATGAGTTTACCAAGGCTCGTCTTTTGAAGGCATTATGCAAGTTTCCTTTGAGGACAAGGACTGAGAGGTCAGCTATGGAGTAATTGCTTTGTGAAAAGTGTTTGCCCCGTGGATGATATGGTGTTTTGGTCTTTTATAATTCTTAATTCAAGGGCGTAGTGACTGTAGGACACATATCTCCTGCTGCTTTGTCTCTGACTTTAACCTCTAGACCATACACCTTACATAGTCTCTACAATGTACACAATATAAGAAAAAATGTTGCAAAAATTTTAATCTTTTCCTTGACATATAAAGAACACAGTGCGACAGGTATTGCAACCAGATGCAATATCTTTGTGGGGCCAATTTGTATTAAGTTTATGGATCACTATGGGCCAGGGGATGTATGCAACTCCAGAGGGTAGGGTTACAACTTCTCCAGCAACCAACAACAGTGTGGGAGTGATTAAGGTCAATCACTTAGGTTGTAAACACCTCCAGGAAAGGACCAACCACTGGGGAAGTTTGCATATGTTGGTGCAAACCAATAGACTAACAGGCAGTGAAAGGGCTTTTAATGTAAAAAGGTTGAGTTTAACTGACTAAGGCCCTTTATTCTGATTCAGCAAATGGCCAGAACCTTCTGTACAAAAGAGGTCCCAAACTTCGTGGAAGGATTGGAAAGACCTTGACCCGCTAGGGCCCCATAAGACTGATAGGTGACTCCTGGTATGTTTAGTGTGTGTTTATTGTTTTTATTATGTTTTCTGTGTGGTTCTTTCACCTAAATAATAAATGTGCTGCCTTAGAAAGAGCTGGGGGGTAACTTGTAGCTGCTGGCAATACACTGTTCATAGCCCTCGGGGTGAAGGCAGTGCATAGGTGCTGGTTGTTAGGGGATATCACAGTCTAAGTCAGGGAGCTGTTCTGCCTTTAAAAACCCCAGTCAGAATGGAGTAGGACAAGGGTCCCTGCCCAGTAACTGGTGATGGCTGGATATTTGAGACCTAACTGTGCATTCCTGGAGTGGACTGCAGAGAAGGGGGATACAGGTTCAATTACCCTGAAACTGTGACAGTAGGGTGGCAGCAGTGGGACCTATGGCAGTGGGGAATTGCCAGTACAGTGCCAGTGGGAGTGAAAGCAAGTACTTAGAAAGGAAAAGCACAGAGAAAAGTCTTGTGGTCTTTTTGGAAAAGGAATAGAGAAAAGAGAGACAGAAGCAAATGAGTTTTGAACAACTGGGAAAAAAAAGTCAGCTGATTTAGATATGCAGAGAAAGGCAGCTCGACATTGAGAGGTGGACAAAGGTACAGCTAGTCAACTTGCTATGCTGTGAGGACCAGAAAATTAATGATAGTGGAGGATCACAGGAAACATCCAGCCCACTGGCAGAGTGTCCAGCAGGTGTGGGAAATCTTGGACACACCTTCTGAGAGGGAAACATGGAAGAGGCTGACAGAGACAGCAACTGTGTTGTACCCAGATTTCAGCAGAGATCCTGGATAGATCTGCAGGCAGACCAATCCCAGGGCTAGAAATTTTAAAACTACAGCAGCAGCCTTGCTCACTATTGATATTGCATAACTGTGCTGTGCCTGACTCTCCAAGTCCCCTTTTTAGCCCCTCACAGGGATGATGGAATGTTTGCTTTGCAAAGATGTATTTTTGAAACACTTATGCCTCTCTGGGCAGGAGAGGGCTAATTTGTGTCCTGTAAAGCCTTATATTTCTGGTACTAGCATTCTACCTGTCCCCACTCTTGTCTCTCTTATTTGCCTCTTTACAAACTAGCTGAACATTTATTCCTATGGTTCAGGTTACTTGCTTGCTTCATAAACGTGTGTGTGCACATGCTGTCCAAGGCTAAGCTCTCCCAAGGGCAAATCATAACACACAGTTGGGAAAAGGCTGCATGCTAGTTGCAATTCAGCTTATTGCTGTGTGAATATTATGATTACTCAGTTATTTTGTATGGCCAAGCTGCTCTGAAACTAAGTGTGATGTACTTATCTATTTACACACATCCCAGAACTTCCAGAGCTGGGGCATTCAAATTTGGCACACAATTCCTCCACTTAGATCAATTTGCACTGGTGCACAGGAGTTTTTATAAATGCATACAGCATGCAACAGTTTGAAAGCCTAGACAACGTGTACTGAGGAATGTCAAATAGTGATAAACAAACAACTCAAAGAAGGCACAATTCAAAGAAAATATAGCTTTGTCTATAGCCTCAGATGTATATATACCACATTCTGTGCTGCTATCCCCCGATCCAAACTTAAGAGGGAGGCTGGCCCCAGTTCTATTTTTAGCACAAGCCCTGCTAGCACAAGTCTGTCTATCCAAGCTGGGAGAGTCACTGCAAGGTACAGTGTAGACATACCCCAGGACATCCTGAGTTTGAACTTGATCTGCTAACCAGCGTTAAAAGCCAAGTAGTTCTGTCTTACTGCGATTCTAACCCTAGTTAGCTAATCTGAATTAAGAACACATTTCTTTTGGCTGTGCAGACATACTCTTAGCCTTTGTTTTCTTTCTTGTGCAAATTGTTGCTGTTGTATTAACATTTTGTATTGCAATTGCTTTAAAATAAGATTCTATGATATGTATATCTTTAAATATTTGGAAATAAGTAAAATAAAACACACACATATATACATTACTGGTTCCCACTTATTCAAAGACTCCTGCACTAACCAGCCTAGGGTAAAGGTAAAACAAACTTACACAGGAACTTATACATTTCATACAGAAGAAAGACAGATTGCCAATATGTTTGACTACTTAGACCCTAAACCTTATCTACATATTAAGGCAGGAGTAAAAAAGGAAAAGATGTAGGGTCTTTTTGGTATAGACAATTATTATTTAATAGGAGCCATTTTAGAGGATCCTCTGCTGTGCCCTGGGTCATTTGAGATAATGATGTGTTGCTGATACATGATAACTAATATCCTAAATGCGAGAACACCACATGATCTCACATTTGTGGTGTCAAATGCCTGTTATATTTACACACTGAGGGTAAGATTTACTGTGCACTTTGTGTAACATCAGCCATTTATTTTTATATTACAAACCTATTCCATAAGAATAACAGAGTCAGCCTAGTGAGTCATGCCACAGCAATAAAAAGCATCCCCATTATTATCTATTTAGAACCAAACTTAAAATATTACCCTAAGAACATCCCAGCAATTTATTTATTTTATTTATGTATTTTTGTACATGTATAACAGTGACTTTCCAATAGTTCAGCATTTGGGTTCAATTCAGCATCCAAACTTCTGAAGCTAATCTAGCATCCTTCCCTCCACCATATCCCAAGGGGACTGGGTTTCCTCCCTACCTTATGTCTTTTTCAAGAGCTAGCTGGCTTTCTCACTCCCCACAGCTGGATTTTACAAGGATGTTCAGGCACCCCGCTCCTCCCCTTTTGCTTTTTTGCACAGCTGGCCAATAGGACAGGTCTATCTCCATGGTCCAGTCCTTTCTGTATCATCCACTAATATGTGGTTGGCCTCCCTGCTGTGGAGCGGCAGCACACCAAAAAAACACTGTTCCTCCTAATTCTTTACAAACTAAAACAATCAAGGACTCCATTTCACTGGAATATTCTGGAATTCCTGCAATATTATTAGGATGGGGGTAGCAGTGCAGGACAGGGTTGAAATCTGGGTACAGGGTTGGCTGAAGAGAGAAAGTGGGTGAGGTAATATCTTTTATAAGACCACCTTCTGATGGTGTGAGAGACAAGCTTTTGAGCTACAGAGAGCTCTTGCAAATATTCTTCCAATTTTTAACCTCAATTTGTAACCTACTTGGACTGGCCTAGATGGCTTCCTTTCACTTGAAAACTTTCTGTCTAACCTACTTCCCCCAGGTCCTCTTGGTAGTGAGGACTAATGAAGAATTAATGGTCTTCCAGGACCATAGAATATAGCATGCTGGACAGTAAGTTTTCAAGTGAAAGGAGCTCTTCTGTTGGACATGAGTTCAGGTCAGATCGAACCAGCATATGAAGTTAGGTGCCAGAAGAATGGAAGATTAAAAATATTTGATGTCAGTAGCAGCAGTACTGTGCAGGCTGCTTAGAAATGACTTATTGCACAAAGCCTGATGTGACCATAAAAGCTGATGTTCAGTGTAAGCAGCCAGAGAGGCAGTTAAGAATGAGGGCAGGAAAATGTCCAGTAAATTGGATATTTTTTGTGTATGTGGCTTATCCAATAATACAAGCCAAAGAGAAAATGCACATTGGTTTGGGGAACCATAAACAATTTCAAATGAGGGATAATCTTCATTCGATATTTTCAACATCATGCTGCAGAGTGGAAGCTGATAAGTGAGCATGGGGAGGAAATGGGACATCAGGGGAATATAGAAAACTATTTCAGGAGAGAAAGAAACTGAATGGGGAAAAAAATCAAATCAAAGATTATTCTTACTGAGACTTTTAACACTAGTAATCCAGCTAAGGCCTAAATTGTCAACTGTTAGTGCCTGAAGTGAGGCACCTAAGCCAATATTTAGGCATCTACATAAGTGGTCCAAATTTCAGAGGTGCTGAGCACCCTGAACTGCAGTTGACTTCAGCAAGAACACAGGATGCTAAATACCTTTGAATGTCAGGCACGTTTAGATGCCTAAATATGTCATGTGACACTTTCTTGGGGTGTTTAGGACTGTGTCACCATGTTACTCCTAAGCCTGAGTAAGAGGGAGTCTTTCTTGTGATAGCTAGGTGTCAGCTCTCTGAAACTGCCAGCCCTTCGGCCACTCAAGCACTTTCCTCTGAGGTCTGCCGGCCCCTACTTTGTCTTTAAGGTTAATACTTGGTTTACCCCAATCCCTAACTCAGAATTGTCACTGGACACTCACAGTAATTACCAGGTTCTCTGTTCCCTTGCGAATAGCGCACACAAGCTTGTTTGATTCATCGAAATATCAGCTCCAATATAATGACACAGCACTGTCATCTATTTATAGTGACATCAAATATCTGTTTATGAACAAAGGGTAAGATTTAAGAGCTAGTGAGAAAGGATAAAGCACAGAAACAACTACACATATAAAACAAAATATAAAATACAATCCTAGGTCTGCACTGACTAATGGCTACCTTTCCTATATAATCAAGTAGATTTTCTTCCAAGGATTTTGACAGAGCTGCTGGTTTTCTGTTAATAACCCAAGTTTTCATGAATATCCCCAAGTCCTTCCAGGAGTTTCCTCAGCAAATGGATGACAAAATTGTTGTGGAGGGTCCTGCTTGTCAATGGCCCAGTGTGTGGTTTGTACACCCCATCACACAACAGTTGGGACTCCCTGTTGGGTCAGGCCATTTTGATTAGAGAGATTCAGGGCCCTTTGAGGGGCTGCCTTCTGAACCTCCTAAACAATAGCAGTTCGAGGGGGGGGGGCGGCTCTGGGCAGGGCAAACAATTAATCTGTAGCCCCTGGGCAGAGTGAGCAGAGCAAAGCAAACAGTCTTAAGGCCCCTGAGCCTCCTGGCTGGGGCAGACAATAGCAGTTGGGCAGGGCTCTGACCCTCTAGGCAGGGCAGAGCAAACAATTAGTCTGTAGCCTCTGGGTGGGGCAGAGCAAACAAGCAATCTATGGCAGTAGCCTCCAGTAGCCACACCTAATGGCAAGTGGGAGAGGGGGGAGAGGAACTTGGGCCCACCCTACTCCTATGAAGCCAGGATATTCAGTTAAGGGTTCAAGCATTGGCTTCTACTACATTTCCTAGGGGGTCACTTATTACCAGAAGGCTCATCTCGGGCATCTCCTTGGCTGGCAGTGGCTTAGGGTCACAGTCGGTCTCCACGGTTGGCTGGTTGGCTACACATAGTCGGGGTCCCTGGTTCCCACTTCTTGGAGAGTCACAGGCACCTCTGCAGGAGTCTGCAACATATAGCCTTCCTCCTTCTCAGCCAGCCCAGCCTTAGCTGGGCTGCCTCCTTTTATCTGTCCCTTCCTCCTGGAGCATGTGCAGCAGGGGCAAGGGGGTATGATCTCCTGGGACCCACAGTGACTGGTTCAGCCCCATTGGCCCAGTGTGAGGTTGGTACACCCCCATCACACAAATATCTTTTTGTTTCTCCTTATATTTCCCCAAACTCATTGTTTTCTCCCCCAAAGACAGGCTGACCTCTGTGTTTCCTTTCCTGGGGTACTGGTGTCAAGGTTTGCTCCCGGACACTTGTGTGTGTCACATCTCTGGTTGACCTATTTTTCCTGGTGACTTTCACATATAAATAGGGTTTCCATTGGCTTTACAATGCTTAATTTTCATTTGGCAGAGAGATACCTATCTCATCCTTTGTCTAGAAGAAACCTGTTTGTCAGCACTGCCTGATGACAGACTTTAAAACATAATTCCTATATGTACACAGAATTTTTAAAATAGCATCAGTATTTACATTTCTCAGTGATATTAATAACCAGCATGATACCAGTTTTCATTCAATCTCTTACAAGACACTCTTTATGGATCATTACTATGGAAGCAATGTGTTGTGTGTAAGGAGTTTGTCAGGCCTGTTAGGAGTTGCTGTTACAAAACAGTGAGCCCTTTTCCAGTTTGGCACTGAGGGGCTCTGAGGGTCGCATGGACATAGGTATCTAATATCAAGCCTCCACACTTTGTCTAAATGCCTGTATCATTCATTGTTTGACATTATATCTGGTGATCAAACTGTTAAAAAAACAAATGAGGTTAGCTGTTCATATGACATTTTTGCAGGTCATTGTGATCTTAAAAATGCCATTTTAGGATAAACCTTTCTTCAACATTTTTCAATATAGCTGTGGTGTTCAAGATGTCAAATGAAGAATAACTCTTCACTGGAAGTTATTAAAGTTTGCTATAAATCATAAAACATGTGGGGCAGGATTCTCCAATCTGCTAAGGCTACTTATGCCATTTGCAGCTGAAGGTGGCCAGTGGAGACTTTCCCTTTAATGGTGGAAAGCAGCTTCCCTTCTACCATTAACCTATGGGAGGTGAGGATGTGTGTTAGGGAAATGGCAGGGTGTAGCCCCATTTCCACCTGAGTAGCTAGTCAAATTTTGAGATCCTGGTGATCTGTGAATTTTCCTTAAAAAGTATGTTAAGTGAGAGATAAGGTGAAGTGAAAGAGTAACAGAACCTGGATTTTTTTTAGCATAAGGAAAGTTCTCAGACAGTATAGTACTGAGCATGGAATACAATTAAATTAAATCAAATATTACTGGTAGGTTGGTTTAAATAGATTAACATTAGGTTTGATAATTTTAAATTAGACAGATACCATATAGTAGGGTTGGTTGTATGCTGAAAGCCTTAAATATAAAGGTAAACGGCACAGTCAGCACATACCAGTAACTGATTGAAAATTTACCACTTCTGTTTTACAGGGTGAACGTAAATCTGATTTACCTAAAGGTCCTTTCTTTAGGCAGAAAAGATCCTCCAGAGGTAGCTTGGCACCAGTGGAATGTCCCAAAATGACTAGAGGGCAACTCAGGTTCAAGGCCTATAATTATTATTTACATTTCTATATTGCTAAAAGAGTACTATACAGAAAATACAGGAAGGCCAGGTCCCTGTCTCAAAGACAAGCTAAGTTCCCATGGCATTTTTGTGTTCTCTAGGGGAAAACCCTAAAACCTGGCCAACATTCCCTCATCATATTAAACAGTTTCTATTGTTTGTGGCTCCTTATAAGTTATGATTGACTGCCTAATGGGTGTCCCATTTGCCTAAATACCCACTGCATTATTATTTCTTAACTTGGTGTGTTATAAAGTGGTTTAAAATACAGTACCACCAGTATAAAAGGCACTAGATAAAACTAAATTTTATTCTACAATTGAACAAGTCACAACAAAGGACCTTTCTGAGAAATTACCTTTTTACTTAGAGATGTGCAGAAACTGAGTCACATTAAAGTAAATGACTTCTGTTCCTTTCAAACTGAGCCTGAGCTTCTTTGCAAAGACTTTGGCCACTTAATGCTGCAAACACTGGCATGTAGGTGTTGAAGGGCATTACCTCATGGGCAATTTTAATTGCCTCACAGCTGACAGAAACTCCATATGTTCAGAGATACTCAAATATTTGCTATTATATCAGCACTACCTTTGTTCCAAAAGACATAGGGCCAGGCTCTTTGCTGGTGTGGAATTACACCAAGTCAATGAAAATAGTAAGTAAAAAAAATGCCTTAGGAAATCCTGTATCCTGACTGGGCAGTAGGCCATTGTTAGTGGCAAGCATTGATTTTTTTTGATCTTTTTCATGATGTGGTTCAGTAAACAAAATTAGATCAAGCCCAATGGGCTATTCCAGGATATTGACATTGCTACTAACCAGTCAGAATGCAGCAATTCCTAGTTCTATTTTATAACAGAGATAATTCCATTCCATTTATTGATTCATTTAAGCAAATAAGCACTATGACTCCTAGCCTATTTTTTTTCCTCCTGTTTTTGAGGGGTGGAAAATGCAACTTGTTTAATATTGTATTGCTTAGATAGAAACTATGTATAAATTGTTTGACAACTGAATACAATGTTGCTTTCACCATTTACCCTGAAAAATATTTCTTATTGACTTCAATGGAGCTATACCACTTCACACCAGCTGAGAATCGGCTTTATATCAGATCATAATAAGAAGAAAATTATCCTTTTGCCCTTTTAAAAACAAACAAACAACTAAGTTTCAGGCTAGGGGAAAGCTAAAAGGTGCAGAACAGCACATGATTCGGACATCCTTCAGGGGAGGGTCTATAAATGGAGATTCCTTATGTCCTAATAAGGAGAAGAGGATGGAAGACAATAAAATACAGATAGGATCTGATGAGAAACAGTAAAAAGAAGAAAAGTCCTATTAAATTACATCATGTAATGGCCAACAGCTAAAAAGTGACAAGCTTTTAAGGTGCCTGTATACCAAGGCTAGAAGTCTAAATAATAAGATGGGTGAACTACAGTACCTAGAATTAAATGAGGATATTGATATAATAGGCATCACAGAAACTTGGTAGAATGAGGATAATCAATGGGACACAGTAAAACCAGGGTAAAAAATATATCGGAAGGACAGAAGAGGTCATGCTGGTGGGGGAGTGGCACTATATGTGAAAGAAAGCATAGAATCAAATGAAGTAAAAATCTTAAATGAGCCAAACTGTACCACAGAATCTCTATGGATAGTATTTCCATGCTTGAATAATAAGAATACAGCAGTAGAGATATATCACAGACCGGTAGCATGGCTAGGAGGGAGCGGGGGAGCGGCCACTCCTCACTGAGCATGTTCTCCAAAAGTGGCACCTTTTTAATTTTTACACTCACCCCAGCAGGCCAGTTCTTCGACGGCAATTCGGTGTCAGGTCCTTCAGCCACTTTGGGTATTCGGCGGCAAGTCCTTCAGTCTTTGGCGGCAAGACTTGAGTTTTTCTTTTTTTGTTTCTTTTTTTTATCTGCGCTGCTTCGGTGCCTTTTTTTTTTAATATGTTCGCTCCCCCTGCTGGTAGAACCTGGCTATGCCACTGTTACAGACCACCTGACCAGGATGGTGATAGTGACTGTGAAATGCTCAGGGAGATTAGAGAGGCTATTAAAATAAAAAACTCAGTAATAATGGGGGATTTCAATTATTGCCATATTGACTGGGTACATATCACCTCAGAACGAGATGCAGAGATAGTTTCTTGACATATTTAATGACTGCTTCTGCAAGCAGCTAGTCCTGGAACCAACAAGAGGAAAGGCAATTTTTGATTTAGTCCAAAGTGGAGCACAGGATCAGGTCCAAGAGGTAAATATAGCTGGACCGCTTGGTAATAGTGACCATAATATAATTAAATTTAACATCCCTGTGGCAGTGAAAACACCACAGTAGCCCAGCACTGTAGCATTTAATTTCAGAAAGGAGAACTACACAAAAATGAGGTGGTCAGTTAAACAGAAATTAAAAGGTACGGTGCCAAAAGTAAAATCCTTGCAAGCTGCACAGAAACATTTTAAAGACTCCATAATAGAGGCTCAACTTAAATGTAAACCCCAAATTAAAAAAACATAGTAAGAGAACCAAAAGAGAGCCACTGTAGCTAAACAACAAAATAAAAGAGCAGTGAGAGGCAAAAAGGCATCCTTTAAAAAGTGGAAGTTAAATCCTAGTGAGGAAAATAGCAAGCAGCATAAACTTTGGCAAATGAAGTATAAAAATATAATTAGGAAGGCCAAAAAAGAATTTGAAGTACAGCTAGCCAAAGACTCAAAAAGTAATAGCAAAAAAATGTTTAAATACATCAGAAGCAGTAAGCCTGCTTAACAACCAGTGGGGCCACTGGACAATCGAGATGCTAAAGGCGCACTCAAGGATGATAAGGCCATTGAGGAGAAACAAAATGAATTCTTTGCATCAATCCTCATGGCTGAGGATGTGAGGGAGATTCCCAAACCTGAGCCATTCTTTTTAGGTGACAAATCTGAGGAATTGACCCAGATTGAGGTGTCATTAGAGAAGGTTTTGGAACAAATTGATAAACTAAATAGTAATAAATCACCAGGATTGGATGGTATTCACCCAAGAGTTCTGAAGGAACTCAAATGTGAAAATGCAAGACTACTGTCATCTGTAACCTATCATTTAAATCAGCTTCTGTACCAAATGACAGGAGGATAGCTAAGGTAACACCAATTTTTAAAAAGGGCTCCACAGGTGATCCCGGCAACTACAGGCTGGTTAGCCTGACTTCAGTACCAGGCATACTGGCTGAAACTATAGTAAAGAACAAAATTGTCAGACACGTAGATGAATATAATTTGTTGGGGAATAGTCAACATGGTTTTTGTAAAGGGAAATCGTGCCTCATCAATCTACCAGAATTCTTTGAAGGTGGCCAACAAGCACGTGGACAAGGAGGATCCGGTGGATATAGTGTATTTAGGTTTTCAGAAAGCTTTTGACAAGGTCCCTCACCAAAGGCTCTTAAGCAAAGTAAGCAGTCATGAGATAAGAGGGAAGGTTCTCTCATGGATTGGTAACTGGTTAAAAGATAGGAAACGAAGTGTAGGAATAAATGGGCAGTTTTCAGAATGGAGAGAGATAAATCGTGGTGTCTCGCTGGGGTCTGTACTGGGCCCAGTCCTATTCAACATATTCATAAATGATCTGGAAAAAGGGGTAAACAGTGAGATGGCAAAATTTGCAGCTGATGCAAAACTACTCAAGATAGTTAAGTCCCAAACAGATTACGAAGAGCTACAAAGGATCTCTCAAAACTGGTGCCTAGTCAACAAAATGAGAGATGAAATTCAATGTTGATAAATGCAAAGTAATGCACACTGGAAAACATAATCCCAACTATACACATAAAATGATGGGGTCTAAATTAGCTGTTACCACTCAAGAAAGAGATCTTAGAGTCATGGATAGTTCTCTGAAATAATCCATTCATTGTGCAGCAGCAGTCAAAAAAGAGAACAGAATGTTGGGAATCATTAAGAAAAGGCTAGATGATAGGACAGAAAATATAATATTGCCTCTATATAAATCTGTGGTACGCCCACAACTTGAATACTGCATGCAAATGTGTCATCCCATCTCAAAAAAGATATATTGGACTTGGAAAAGCTTCAGAAAAGGGCAGCAAAAATGATTAGGAGTATGGAATGGTTTCTGTATGAGGAGAGATTAAAAAGACTGGGACTTTTCAGTTTGGAAAAGAGACGACTAAGGGGGGATATGATAAAGGTCTATAAAATCATGACTGGTGTGGAGAAAGTAAATAAAGAAGTGTTATTTACTCCTTCTCATAACACAAAACTAGGGGTCACACAATGAAATTAATAGGCAGCAGGTTTAAAACAAACAAAAGGAAGTATTTTATCACATGACGCACAGTCAACCTGTGGAACTCTTTTCCAGAGGATGTTGTGAGGGCCAAAACTATAATAGAGTTCAAAAAAGAACTAGATAAATTCATGGAGATTAGGTCCATCAATGGCTATTAGCCAGGATGGGCAGGGATGGTGTCCCTAGCCTCTATTTGCCAGAAGCTAGGAATGAGCAACAGGGGATGGATGACTTGCTGATTACCTGTTCTGTTCATTCCCTCAGGGGCACCTGGCATTGGCCACTGTCAGAAGACAGGATACTGGGCTAGATGGACCTTTGGTCTGACCCAGTATGGTCATTCTTATGTTCTTTGTACATTGACAGTTACACTGACGAAGGCAGAAATAATTGCTTGGATATGTTCTCACAGTTCGCTAGATGATTATCTCCTGAAGGAATTTATGTCAGGTTATCTTTTAACAGGCTTTTGTGTTTCCTAAAATTTACAAATGGCATAATGAATTATTATCATTAGAAAGTCAAGCATTTTGGTTTATAAGTAACCTTTAGAAAGAGAACCTTGTGAAACTAGTATGCACCTAGCATGCACCTAGTATGCACCTTGTGCACCTTGTGAAACTAGTATGCACCTTGTGAAACTAGTATGCACAAGAAGGAAAATGCATTGATTCTCCCACTTCAACCATCCTCTCTTACTTATGCTCTGAAGTGCATTGTCAGTTTTGTCAGTTTAGGCAATTATTTGCTGCGATGGTTCTAAGCATGTGCTTGTGTGTGAACTGTGAATTAGATACATAACTATTTCTGTTGGAGCAATGCTGATTATTGGAAAGATGTATCGCAGTATCATTTTGGATATTTTTATTTATTTTTGATAGGTCTGGTATGGTGGAATCAGCTTCTTCATTAATTATCCAGAAAACACATGATCATAATTATAATGATTAAATTGAGCAAATATCTGTCAGGGAATAATTTACTCAGTAAACTTACCCTCTATTTTTGCTCACAGAGTGCAATTTCCCAAATTTGTCATTATACTGTATTTGATTTTTGGCAAGCTTTTTTATTGTCTCCGAATTGTTTGTTAACAGTTTGCTTGATATTCAAAATCTGAGCTGTGGTGATTACTTATGAGTGGTCAGATAGTATTATTTCATTTCCCTGACTGAATGAGAATAATCTTTACAATTAAGAGGAGGACATAAAAAAGTCATTGGGCTTTGAACCACTGATAGGGAGAGGTCGCAGACAAACAGGAATAAGGGATTTTATAAAATATAAAACTCTTTTCCTTTCTAGGCTTCATAAGCCTGACCTGAGGCATCGTTGCTAGACAATTAGAGTATTCCTAGATTTATAAGGCAGATGCAGAGTTTACATTTAATTTTCTTATCACATTCACTCAAAGCTATTGCTTGGCTCGATGGGTTCATAGACTGTAAGGCGTGAAAGGAGCATCATGATTTTCTAGCTTGACCTCCTACATAACACAGGCCAGAGGACTTCCCTGAATTAATCCCTGATTGAACTAGACCATGTCTTTTAGAAAAACATCCAGTCTTAATTTTAAAATGTCCAGTGATGGAGAACCCCTCACAATTTGTGGTAAGTTGTTCCCTTGGTTAATTACCTGCCTCACTAGTAAAAAAATGTGCACCTTATTTCCAGCCTGAATTTGTTTAGCTTTAACTTCCAGCCATTGAATTGTTTTCATAACTATGAAGCCCATCTCACTGATTTAGCACAGTCTCATGCGGATTAGCTTGACATTCCTTTGTATGTTGCCAGCGTCCTTCACCTCCATGAGTATGGTTGTGTGTGCATGTTGGGGCAGATGGGTGGCAGTTAGTCCTCTATATCCTTGTTCTGAGCATCCTCCCATTATTGATCCATTTAATCTACCCAGCCACTATCAGTCCATGATTCACAGATGCTAGATGAACTACAATTTTGTGGAGCAAAGCAATGTCTATCTCAAGAGACTGAACTCACTGCTTCACTAGAAATCCCAGCCCTTATAGCCCAGGGTGTGAAATATTTGTTGGGTTTCTTTTCCATTCAATATGAAATCACAGTGTCCTGTTCTACTTGTATTTGCATCTCAAATGCCTCCTGATGGCAGCACCTTATGCAACACACTAGCTTGGTTGCGTTAATACTTATCAGGGAAATTTATATATGACATATGCTCCCTCCACCCCCCTAAAAAGGTGAATCAACAGCACTGGAAACTCATCTCCACAGATCAGATTTCCTTATATTGCCCCACCAATGTATGTCAACCTCAGCTTTGAAAGATCACCTCTAGGTGAGAGGAGGTCATTCAGTTACCATACTCATTCAATCCTTGACTTCTTTTCTGAGGCTGCCAAAGAAAGCTAGTGCCAACTGTGCCAAGGACATTTGTTCACTGGGAATCAGATTGCCACAAGGAAATCATTTCATATGGCCATGAAAGAGCAATCAGAGTATAATAATTTTCAATCACTGCCACTTGGACTCATATTCACTCACTGGCCTAGGGTTCAAAGGCTCCATAATTTTGTTATTAAGCCCTTGTTCCATCCATCTTTAAATCTGAACTATTAAAATTTACTCCAGGCTGAACTGGGCCTACAATATGTACACAGCATTTCTACTAATAAAATGACCCCCAAGAAGTAAACATTCAGAAATATCAAGGGAGAATAATCAGTAAAACATACAATTCCTCCCCCCACTCCCCCACCTCAAATAAGATCAAAAGGACTGAACTAATAGGAATTGCAGACTAGAAAAGAAAAGGCCGACTTAGTTTATTAGGCAGAGAAGGAAGGGGTGAGGGGAAAAAAACCTGTACGGGTGCTAGGCGCACCATGTATTCTAAAATACTTGGGCAAGGTTAACAGACAATTTCAGATCTTGTTCCCATCATGTTGCCATCAAATATACAAAGTGCTTCTGTGTACTGTCATAAGTCAGCTAAAACATGTGTAAACATATGCCATGTCAGTCATTAAGAAGAAGGGTATAATTACACTTTTAAATATGGCAAAGCATTCTGAAAGTAGCATATAATTTTGCAGAGCAGGAACCTTTATGAAACATATCTTTCGCTGAGTGTTTATACAGCCTGACATCTTCAGGTTTGTTCAGATCAAGAGCCCCACTGTGAACAAGCAGTCTTCAGACAAAGGAGGCAATTTGTTCTTTAGGTGCCATTTCAACAAGAGAGGGAGAAAAGGAGAGAGACAGAGAGAAGACAGAAGGGCACACCATATTACTGCATGCAACTATGAAATCTGCAGGATCCAGTATAATGTTTAGCAGTCACTTTGTGTCAAGCTACTGCTTTCAGTGCTGGCAAATGACAAACCTGTGGTTTTGCCCTGGAAAGGCTCACCGAAAGATATGTTTTTTTTAAACTTTTAATTCAGTTAAATAGGCTCATTGCTATCTTGGGGGAAGTGGAATCATGTGGGTTTATCATGAGGGGGCAAAGGGGAAATGCTGAGAAGTGACCTCTTAAACAGAAACTCCTGCTGGTTACTCCAAGGCTATCAGACCGGGATTTGCAAAGCCATTTGAACACCTGTTTTCCATTAATTTTAATTGGAATTGGGTGTGTAAGTCCCTTATGCAAGCTTGAAATTATCAGCCTAAATGTTTGTATGCCTCAAAAACACTTGAAAGAATAAATAAGGACTAGCCATTATTATCCTGCCCACTGTTGTGGAATGATATTAACTCTCTCGAAGCAAAGGAAATATTTTACTGCATCTCCTACTGAGAACAGAAAGTGTCAGTGCATCTGACTGATAAAAAGAAAATGCTGCTGCTTGTTGTGTGATATAGCTTTTGCATCACCAAACAAGTCCCACCCACCCTTATTAATAGTGACTCCTACCTGCCCAAAACAAATGTGCAATGGGAAGAATGCAACTTATATTCTATTAAATAGTAGGAAGAGGTGGGTGGTTAAAGAGTTTAGCATCAGTGAACTCTAGCCCAGCTTGTACTTTGAGATGTTCTGTCCTAATACCCAAAGTCTTTCTGATAAACATATATTTGGCCTAAGCTAATCTTTCTAATGTTTGTGGAAAGAAACCAAGTGCCCTGCTATGTTATCTCCATGCTCTGAAAACATAATGACCCACATCTCATGGCACACTGTCTGCGTCCACCTTGACTGCAATAATACTATGCCAATAATTATATAGTGCTTGTCAGCACAAGCAAGCCCAAAACTTTTTAAGCATGTGCAAATAAATGAGAAACTAAAATATATACAACTATGAAAGAAAACAATAGAAATTATAATCAAGATAAATCCCTAAATAAAATGTGAACACTACATTTTTAAGATTTTTGTTGGGTAGCTGTATCTAGGTGTGTAAGTAGCTCTCATCACCTTATTATCTGATCATCCCACATGTAATTAAAAAAAATGTTTGGCATTCAGCTGAATTACCTGGCACAAATATATATGCAGGAAAGAATGCTCTGCAGGCGTAGTTCAAAGGAAAGTGATGTATAGCCTAGAAGTGGCTGGAAGTAGCTGTTCACTAATTATGGGCAAACTTCATGGAAGTTTAAGGCTTGGCTTATTCAGACATTTTGAGGTTCCCTACTAGCCTTCCAGACCTTGATATCTTCCATTCCTTTCTCCAAAGAAGCCTCCAGTATGCTTCAGCTCCCTTCCTACAATAGGCCTTGGACTCTTCCACGGCCTTTTCAAAACTGATAGTGATATTGGAGTGAAGAGTAACACTAAAAAACCTAGAGCCTACTGAGGTGTTGCAGATAGACGAGTCAGGAGTCTATTGTAGGGTGTCATGGGGGCTGGCCCTGGCGGATTTAGGCCCCCTGACTAATTGTGACAAGCTCCACTCAGGAGAATGTGTGACCTCAAATCCACCAGTGGACAGCTAATTATCTAAATTGCTGGGTGGCAGTTAATTAGATAAGAAGCACCCTCCGTTCTGAGGCTTTGTGACTGATCCTTCATAAACCTTTATTAAGCTCAGGTGCTTACCTACTTAACTGCTTCCCAACTACTTAGGCAATTAACTATCCACAGGTGGATATGTGTTGGCTCATCCTCCTCATATGGAGCCTGTCATCGTTAGGTGGTGCCTTATCCCCTCAGGGGCCAGCCCCTGTGACAGAAAACTATGTCTGTAACACTGTTAGTACAGATTCTCTAAGCAATGGAGAGAGCTCTCTGGTTGACTTAATTACTCCAGCCCCCATGAGTGGTCAACACTGGTGCTCAGGCTGGTGTAATTTACGTTGCTTAGAGGGGTGACTTTTTCACACCCCTGTGCGACATCGCTTATGGCAACTTAAGCAGTAGTGTGTACATAGCCTTTGAGTCACACTGAGAATGAGTCAATGGATGCTAAAACTGTGACTATTCATTTATTGAACCTGAAAGAAAAGGGTAAAAACTCTCAGAATATGTTAGAGGAAGAAGGATGCTTCACTAGAAAATGGGAAGCAAGCTTCTTTTTTTCAGACTTGGGTCAAACCACACAGGCAAAGAGCAGAGCTCTTTTACCCCTGAAAATCATTCACCAAATTGATAAATAATGCTGTGCATATCTTCCTGGTTAAAACTGAAGAATGACTATACTCTTCTTGGGAAGCTAAAGCATTCTGAGAACCCAGTTTTGGTTCTATTGATTTGAATGGGATCCGGTTCAAGCCCTGACTCTGTCTTGTAATACTTCGGAGATAACAGGTATGTCTACACAGTGTAGTAAGCCTGGATATGTGTCCTGTTTGTGTTTTTAAGCCAGTGCCTGAGCATCCATCCTGTATTGCAAACCCTGGCCTCATACTCATGCTGATGTGTTGTCCAGTCTACATCAGAGTCAGAATTTCAGCTTCTGGGCATGTATCCAGGAGCGGCTCTAGTCATTTTGCCTCCACAAGCACGGCAGGCAGGTTGCGCTCCGCAGGCATGCCTGCCGGAGGTCCGCTGAAGCTGCGGGACCAGCAGACCCTCCGCAGGCAAGCCGCCTAAGGCAGACTGCCTACTGCCCTCACAGTGACCAGCAGAGCACCCCCAGTGGCTTGCTGCCCTAAGCACGTGCTTGGCGTGCTGGTGCCTGGAGCCGCCCCTGCATGAATTCCAGGGTTTCTAGCACGCTTGCCAGCTGAAACTGCTCTGTGGCTTAGCTCATAGTGGGTTGTTGGAGAACTTGTCTGTCCATCCCAAGGGAGTTGAGTAGAATGTTTTGGTTTAGCCAAGAACATATCCAGCCAAGCCATTTTGTGTCTGCATACTCCTAGCAGCCAGAGACAATGTGGATCCTGACCCAATGGAAGAACTTCTCCACGTTGTACTGTCAGTCCTATTTTGGGAATCAAGCACCACATCTGTGAGATGCTGGTGGACATTTTTTGACCTGCCAAAGGCACCTCTCAGGATAGCATACTGACATATCAGTTGCAACTCAGCTGATGCTGCTCATGTCTGTTGCCTTACTCACAGATTCACCTTATGTAGACAGTATCAGAGGGGTAGCCGTGTTAGTCTGGATCTGTAAAAGCAGCAGAGAATCCTGTGGCACCTTATAGACTAACAGACGTTTTGGAGCGTGAGCTTTCGTGGCCTGCGTCTGACGAAGTGGGTATTCACCCACGAAAGCTCACACTCCAAAACGTCTGTTAGTCTATAAGGTGCCACAGGATTCTCTGTTGCTTATGTAGACAGACACTTTGGGAGCTGGGCCACAAGCACAGATAGGTGGGATCACATCACCATGCAGACCTGGGATGACCAACAGTGGGTCCAGCTTGGCCCAGTCCTCCAGCTCTAGGACACACACATAAGGGAGGCCATGCCAGTCCAGAAGCAAGTCACTATAGCCATCTGGAAGCTGACATGCATCTGACGCAGTGGGTATTCACCCACGAAAGCTCATGCTCCAAAACATCTGTTAGTCTATAAGGTGCCACAGGATTCTTTGCTGCATCTGGAAGCTGGCTACCCCAGACAGATATAGGTTAGTGACTAACCACTTTGGAGTTGGGAAATCAACTGTGGGAGTTGTGCCAGAGATTTGGACAGTGATGTCCCCAAATGTGGGGGGAGGGGGCTTTACAAATGTTCCTGAAATAATTGCTGGTTTTCGGAAAATGAGGTTTCCAAACTGCACTGAGGCCATTGATGGGACTCAAGTGCCTCTAGGTTGTCATTTGCAAGGAGGACATGAGGACATAAACTGCAAAGGGTATTACTCCATCATTATATGGGCCATAGTTGAAGACAGGGCCAGATTTCACGGACATGAACATGGGCTCTACTGGCAGGGTGTATGATGCCAGGGTTTTTCTGGAGATCCAAGACTTTATGTACGTTTAACCTGGGATACTATTCCCACCAAATGACACAGTTATAAATGAAGCCACTGCCCCCACTGTTAGTTTAGGGGTTCCTCTTTCCCCCTATTGCCATCGCTTCTGAAACTGTACCCTGATTTCAGAGGACCTGGCATATAAAGGTTCCACTACACATTCAGCTGGTGGAATGTGCGTTAGGCAGATTGAAATCCCAATGGCGCTGCCTTCAGAGTTCTTTGGATGCTAGTGTCATCAATGCCATCTGCATTATTGTGGCCTGCTGTGTTCTGGACAATGTCTGCAAGGAGAAGGGAGGACATTTTTGCTAGGAGTAGATTAAAGATGCTGCTAGATTTCTGAACCAATACATACAATTAGACTGCATTTGTCATGACTGGTGCTAAATCTATATGTACATCAGAAATCAGAGATGCTTTATGTGCCCCCATAACAGGTTTGCATAGTCCCATGCTTGAAATAGTAGTTGAGGTTGTGCTGTGTATGTGTTGGTATTATGAATTTTGTAAATACTATCATGAAATATATGGAAATGTGTTATGCGTTTTATCTCTACTGTCCATGGACTTCAACTCACAGTTTATGGATTACTGGGCTGACAGTTTGTAAATTTTTATTATAAAATTTATTGAGAATGACATTCATTAGAACTTGTGCCACTTTTAACATTATGTATAATAAAACATGCTACTGTATCTTGTGTGAAAATTCAACATTATATTTTACATAGGTATTCACATACCACTGTAAGACCAAGAAAGATGAGCTCTATCTAAACCTATAATACAATAAACAAACTCAATGACAAAACAGGGAAAGGTTCTCGTTCCCAAGTGACATGGGCAGCTATTCCTGGGTATCTTCTGTTCTCCTTGGCTTTTCTGGTGTGTTTTGCATATGACAGCTGTAACTGGACCACAGTGGATGAATACACAGGGTGCATTTGTTCATTCCATGTGCTATATTGCCTGTGGTGTAGTCCAGCCAGCCCCTGAATTGTCTGAAGTCTGCATAGTCTGTAGGACATAATAGCACAGAGGGGACTCAAGGCGTGGGGTTGAAGCAGATGGTGAAGATGGCAATGGAGTCTGCAGCCTAGTAGCCATGAGTGCAAGTAATTGCTCAGACAACTCCTGCTGCTGCTCTGTCTTCCTCCCTCAACCTGTGGTCATGCTCCATTAGTCTGTCCACTGATCTCGCCTTGCGCTATGCAGCCTCTGTCTCTCTTTCCACCCTTCTTGCATCTTTATCCTTTTGATACTCCATTTGGTCCTTCTGAAACTCTATCTGCTGATTCGTTTTATCTAGAATCTCTCTCATCATCTCATCTCAGATGCTGTCTTTGCTCACAGTTTGTGGGTCCATTCCCTGAGCTCCCAGCACTGTGTGTTTGCCCTGTGGAGGTTGTAATAAGCCTCTGTCCCAAATCTGGACCTTAGCGTCCAAAATCTGGGTGCTTAGCATGAACCTCCAAGCTTAATTACCAGCTTGGATCTTATCTCGCTGCCACCAATCAGGATTCTGAGTACCTGATAAACTCTCTGGTCTCCCCAAACCTTTCCCTGGGGGACCCCCAAGACTCAGATGCCCTGAGCCTCCAACAAAGGGAAATAACCCACTTCCCTTCCTGCTCTTTACTTCCTCCCAGATTTTCCCGCCCTGGGGATACTAGGAGATTTCCCTGCTTCAATCCCTTGAAACACAAAACAGAGAGGACGATTTACCTTCCCCCCTCCTTCTTCTCCCCCCTCCCAGTCTTTCCCTGAGAGAGACAGTACTCCTGGCACAGAGATTCCTATCCCCTTGCCTTAACTAGGAAAAGAAAATCCAACAAGTTTTAAAAAGAAAGCTTTATATAAAAAAGAAAGAAAAAACACATGACATGATCATTGCATCAAGATGACATAACACAGGGCTATTGCTTAAAAGAAAATATGAATAATCAGCCTTATTCAAAAAGATATCCAATTTAAACATTCCAGCAACTCCACACATGTAAATACAAAATACAATATAAACCTATTGCTTTTCCTTTTGTACTCACAACTTGGGAACAGAAGGGTAGAAAGAAGCTTGGAGATAGAAAAAAAAAAAGCTCTTCCCTCATAGCCGAGAGAAACAAACAGACAGAACAAAGACAAAACACACCCAGAAGTTCCCTCCCTCACTTTGAAAAATCCGGTTTCCTGATTGGTCCTCTGGTCAGGTGTTTGGTTCCCTTTGTTAACCCTTTACAGGTAAAAGAAACATTAACCCTTAGCTATCTGTTTATGACAGAGGTAGAAAGGCCTTGAAAGGAAAATGAAAGAGCCCATTATTGTCTGACCTTGGTAAAAATTACATTTTTTTAATCTATCAAAAGGGCTGCTTTAATTCAAGGTCAAAAGATGATACTTTTATCAATGGGCTTTATTTTATTTACACTAAAAACACCAGCCACTTCAGACATTCTTTGGAGAACCACTGAAAGCCATCCCACACCTTGGTAAGATACACACACAAAATTCAATTGAAATGATTACTACATTCCCTTCATTTTTTCTGGAGGTGATGTGGAGTGGCAGACTTATGAGAGGTTTAGTCACCAAGTATGATTTTTCAATCCTTCCTGTAGGGCAAGTGTAACCCACACACCTTCTGGGTGTGGTGTTCTGTCCCATCTAGTGGCAATGAGACCACTTAGAGAAAGATAAAATGAGTCTGCTCTACAGCCTTAGCTAACAGCCAGTTGGCTTTTAGCTCATGCGGTAGAGGCTCATGCACTAAGCTCCAGAGGTCCCACATTTGATGCCAACAATCGAGGTTTGTTGGCATTACGCAAGCTCTAGAGAACATAGATATTCTGGAGGTTTCCTAACAGAAGCATGAATTCTGTTCCACACCGTTGGAGGACAGTCATCAGTCTGTGTTCAGGAGATATTTAGGTGTCTAGTGACCAATCAGCACATCTCAAAATGGAGGGGGCTCGCAAGTTACAGAGACAGCCCTAATACCTGTGCCCTTCCCCAAAACCTAACGAACTGTCCGGAGCTTCTACCCCATGAGAAGTTTGCGTTCATCACCAGACAGCAATCGGTGAAAATTAGTCTTAGATTTAGCATAGAAATGCAGCACAGCCTCCTTACAAGCACCCTGTGTCCATGCAAACACCTGACTCACTGCTAGCCATGGGGAGTCCTAACTCAGCGAGCCAGCCACTCTCCACTGTAATTTGGACTCTCATATTAAAGCCAACTATGGACCAAATACGCACTCCAGTTTTGTCTGGACTCATAACAGCCAGTTTTTGGAGGGGAATCAGTTTACAGATAATCCAGAACAGTGCAGGCATGGATGCTTTATACGGTGCATTGTCTTAGTTCGGAAGGGTACAATGGAGCCCCACACATACCTATAACAATCTGCTAGCAACTAGTAAAAATTTCATGAAAACTACTTGGTTAACTTTTCTGCCTTTTCAGGGTCCATTGTGAATCTCATGTGACATTGGGGGGATGTACTGGGGAGTGGGCGTTAATGGAATCGCATGGGGTCTGGCTTGAATGGAAGCACACCAAAACCTCAGCATATGTTAGTAACTTAATAGGGCCATAAGCCCCAAATCCCTCCCATCCATATATTAACAACAACAAAAACAGAGACATAAACTTACCAGGCTCCAGCTCTGGCGTTTGCTCTGATGTCGATTCTTCTGTGGGCTGTTCCCCAGGACTATCCCCAAGCAGCTCCTCTGAGTATGGACCCAGAATGTGCTGCAGTTGCTCCAGTGGCATAGCCTCTTTAGTTACTGGCCTCAGCCCAAAGGTCACTTCTTGCCCTTCATACAGGGACTGGCTCTCCTGCAGAAGTGCCTGTGACTGGGGACACTATAAGGTGCCATCCCTGCTCAGCAGATTGTCATGCACCACTGTGGCCTCAACGCTCACTACAGTTCCACGTACGCAGTCAAATCCTAGTAAAAGAGGCAGGAAGATGGAGAGTTTTCAGAGGTGTCATCAGAATATTTGACTTTGCAATAAATACTCTGTCTTCCACCACTTGATTCACTCTTCTGCTGTCCAGTCAATCCCCAGCACCACCAGCTGCTCAGATACAGCTTTGTAGACATGATCAGTTCTTGTGCTCTTGCTGAAGCTGAAACTCTTGCTCACCCTGCACCACAGGATATCTAGAATTGAGCTCTGTTCCTCTGGCCAACTAGCAGCATGCATGATCCAGGAATTCTTACTGCTTGCTGTGCTAATACAGCTGAGGATTGACTGTATTTCCAGTTGAACAGTCCACATGGAAATGAAAGGTTAAATGCTGAGCAGCTGCATTTGAACCAGGTATTTGCTTCTAGTTCATGGGAAGTTTTGGGATAGAAAGACTTGGAAACACAGTCCTAGGAGATTGTGGGATAGCATTGGCCGAGTCTCCAGACCCAAGTCTTGTGACCCAGACTTGATATGTGTCCAACTGCAAAATGCCTGGGCTTTGACCCATGTCACTGAGGGACTTTGAGCCATCCCTGTTGGCCCAAGTCCAGAGGGGTTCTGGGACTGAGTCAGATTGATTTGTGTGCACTTAAATCTGAATCAGAGCCTGGGATTAGTGTGATTTAGACATACCTAAAGTGATCTAACTTTGTGCTTCTAAGCTAGAATGCAACAGAGTTTTTGCTTTCCCTTTTCTATATACTTTTACATATTTTAACAAATATAACCATTTGCTGAAGATATTGTTCTTGAAATACTCGAACTTCCTCAAGAAAAATGGAGTATGGACTTAAGGCCTGATCTAAACAATTGAAAGACTTCCTTGGGTTTTTGATCATGCTCACATTATGTTACTTTTGATGGATATCCATAAACAAAGCCAAAGTGTTGTAGCCAGGGGGAGAAAAAGAGAGAAATAAAAATGTACACCTGAGGATTTTTTTTTCACCTGAGGTCTTAAATTTGGCAGTGTATAGTCACCATACTGAAATTAAACGGACTTTACATTTAAAAGATATTGCAAACTAATTCTTTACCTGGGTTACTAATAACATCTGTGACTATTAAAAGAGAAATTATATTTAACCCTGGGGTTTCATACCATACTCATTGAAAAGAGCATGAGGCATGGCTCATTTTAGTCCCAAAGATATCTACAACCCACACAGATTTGGTGTTGTTCCCCTTGGTACCACTATTATTGTTGTAAGTTATAAAATAAAAAATGATGAATCTGAGGTTGCAGAAAGAGTCCTTTACACTAAAAATGAGTTTCACAGCACTTTCAGTTTCTTAAATGAATAATTTTCTTATGCCTTAATTTTGGATCTGTTTAACACATTGTATCCCACATTTGGGCCTTGGCAGGTTGTAGATATGTTTAGAATACCAAAAATGCTAGAAACAAGTAATCATAACTATAACCTTCCATTATAACATCATTCTATTCTTTCTTTCGTAAAGGTTAAAATAACAGCCTTTATTTGCCTAGCTTCCAGCACATATGCAGAGTTAACTCCATGGTTTCTCTCTGTGTGAGACTTCTATGTGCATACCTATTTGATGGAGTTTATTTTTGTTGTAAAGTGCCACGTTGTCTTCAGCTCAGGTTGTTGCTTGATTCTTTACTCAGACCTGTGAAGAGAGCTGTATACAGAGCTACAAAACTCAAGAATTATGCATTGAGTATCACTGCCTAAGTCTATGAAATTTAAGGTTGATTATAGATAAGTTACATTTTAGGTTTCAAGCTAGGTGTAGCTTTTTCTGAATACTCCATTGTCAGAAGGAACCTAACATCAGAATGACTTGCACAGAGGGTTCATAGACCTTCCATTAGAAGAATTTCATCTTTATATCCTCCAGGTGCATCAGAGGTTTGACGCCTAGTAATCCACATAGCAACATGTAATTATATAACCATAAGTCCACTCTTACTCTTTCAGTTTTAATGTGGGCTGTACCTGAAACTTGTGCCTTAAGTAGCCTGACCATTTTTAGGAAAGCAAGGCACTTTCAGCAGGATACTGCAGTGTTACCTTCGACGTTGTGGTGTTTAGATGTTGCTTGTGATTATTAGAACTGGGAGCATTGGCTGTTGGGAGTCTGAAAGGACAGGAAACAGGAAGGAGGGGGGAGGGGTTGAGGAGGCAGAGTGAGAGTTACAGAAGGTGCAGCAGCAGCTTGGTAAAGAGGTTTCCACTTTAAAAATGAAGTCCTGTTGAAGTTTGTTAGTACCTTGCCTGATTGATACAACAGACATTAAACAGATGAGGTACATGGCAGATGGTCTAGTGGACTGGGCACTGAACTGAGACTCATTAAACCTGGGATCAATGCACATTTCAGGTAGAGATTTTCTGTGAGGCCTTGGGCAAATCATTTAATCTATCCTGTGCCTCAGTTCCCCATCTGTGACATAAGGATAATACTTCCCGGCCTCATGGGGGTGTTGTGAGGATAAAATCTATTAAAGGCTGCTCAGATACTAAAGTGGCAATAGCCATGTAATTAGATGGTGATGTAAGTCCATGCTGGTCAACTTGAGTAAAAACAACTATAAAAGCAAACCATTGCCAGTGTGACAGTCACCATTTCACAAAAGAGTGCCTCGTGGCTGGACTGACCTCTGATTATGTTGCCATTATAGTGGTACCACCAGCCTGACACATCTACATTCCTCATACTCAACTCAACAAATGAGAGATTAACTAACTTGTTGTGATCACTGTTCATTTCTGCCCTTGCAGGAATTTCTGCAGCTCAAAAACATGTTTCACCAGTTACTGGAAACTGAGAGAGTAGAGAATTACTAATTGAGAGAGTAGAGAAAATAATGAGTAATGAATAGTGGGCTACATGGATGAGAGGACCACAGATGTGACCAACTACCGCTTCAGCCAGTTTAAAGAGTTTGTTTGACATAAATGAAAATGGGCAGATGGGCCTGTCGAAAAAAGGCAGGATCTGCAAACCTCCAGAATTTTTTCTCCAGAATGCAGCCTATGAAAAAAAGAAGCTTGTGTTTTAAAAGCTAGTGAGAGAGGTTTTGTATTAAGCTATCTTGGAAACTGAAGAAAATCAGAAGTGCTGCATAAGATGGTATAATTCATACATTTATAGACTCCCTTAGATCTATTTAGTCTTGCTCAACTGATGTGTAAGGGAGTCTTGGAGCTGTGAATTACAGCACATGCTGAGAAGCTAGCTGTATCAAATCAGAGGACCTTCTTTCTGCTCCTCAATGTGTCAGTTATACCCACTTAGACTCCCTTACACATCAACAGAACAAGCCTGCAGGAGTCTACACCACCACCTGCACCGTGTCTGAATTTGAGCCTCTGACTCTGAAACATGGCACCTAAGAGCATAGCCCAAACATCACAAACTAGTGACAATCTCACTGAAAACATAGATCTGAGCAAAATTCCTGATCTTCACTTTCTTTTTTAAAAAAAAAATTTCAGCAGAACTGGAAAATGTTTTCAATGTTCTTGAAATTTTTGCAGGGTACTCTGTGAGAATGTTTTCAGTTGTGAGGTTTCTCTTTTGTTTGGTTGGTTTTTTAAAAAGGTTTCGTCCTAACTTTGCATAAATCTTCCCAAGAAACCCATTTGTGTAAATTGAGGTAATGTGTATTCACAATCATAAATTGTTTTACTTTTCTGGCAAATAATTTGGTCGTGATACATTTAGTTCAGGATGGATTTGTGCAGCTGCTGTCTACATGTTCAGACAATTTTTAGCTTTAGAGATATGTTAAGGGGTGAACACTGCAAATGAGGGCCTGCACTCTTTAACAAATGCAGCACACATGCAACATACATTCCTAGCCAATCAGCTGCCTCAATGAGAGGACCTTTTATTCTGCTGTGCTTTAGAAAAGGCTTGTCTTGACTAGAAAAGTTGTTTGTGTTAAAACACAGCCTTGAGGAGTCATGTTAATAAACATGAGGTTAAACATGACATAGCAATCAGTGTCAACAGAGACTATTATGTTTAAATTGGGTGTCAGCTGGTCATACGTAAACCCTACTGGAACTATAAATGTATCTGTGGTCAGCTGACAGGCTGTTAAGCAAGACTTGTCCTTGTCTACGCTGACTGAGAAATTATGTTTAGCATTGTGTTAGTTAACATAACTCCTCAAGAAGGTGTTCTAACATGACCTAATTCTCTAGTGATGGTGTGGAGAATGACGGATCAATCGATGATTTTTTATGACTATATGTACCTCAATTTATCGGCTGGATATTATTCATCCTGTCTACATGCAGTTAAATAACAAGGAGCTGTTAAGAAAAACAAACAGAATATGAAACAATGGCTAGAGATATATCTCTGGGGAAAATACCAAAGGTTCTTAACAGAACCATGGTGGGCTATTAATCAGGAAATGCCTACATGCCTGGCTCCAGCCAGGTTAACAGATTAATTTTTCCAGGGCTGGGGCCTAAGACCAAAGTATACCGAGCCATTAAAAATCTCTGCCTAAAGAGTACGGGAGAGGAGAATGGATGGGCAGCTGCTGCTCAAGGGGAGATGCTATGGGGGACACAGAGAGGCAGAAAATGCAGGACACCAGTCTGTCCCTCCCAGCCCAGAAGTAGGATTCTCTGGGTCAAGAAGAATCATCCTAAACTTGTAAGAAAAGTACAAAGTTTAGGTAAGACCAAGTGCATATAGGCTTTTGTTATTTCAACCCTTTTCTCTGCTTGCTATCTACCCTCGGATAAATGAATAATACTCTAAAAAGCTGATTGAATCACTTTCATCGGCTGTTGGTCACAGTCCCCCAAAGGGAAGTTTCATGCATGTGCCAAATACAGCTGACTTTGTCATTTTAATGAAGTTGGGAAACAAAGGCTGCAAACCAGAGATCCGGTTGAAGTGAAGTTACACTGTGGTGTTCCACCCAGAGAGAGGTAAAGGAAGCCAAGCCTGTCTCCTGAGGAGTGCAGTTGAAAGGAGCTGCCAAGGGGTCTAAAGCACAACTCAACCTATAACCATGACAGATGATAAAGCCCCTAAAACAAATAAAAATGCATGTAATGGCATGTGCAAATTACTAATGAATGGAGCTCTGAAGGAACGGAAACCCATGTTATGAGTCCTTTACACTGCTCTAGCAGCGTGTAAAGAGACCTGAGTATATATAAGAATCAGTTCCCAAATGACCAGAATCAGTTTCAACATGCATGATAATACTTACAGACAAAGTAGCAATCTATGTTACCTTAGATGAAAAAAAATCTAAAAAAGTCACCAAATTACATTTCCTTTTAAATTCTATTTGAAGTTATAGTAGATGCGCACAGTTTTGCAGTTTGTAGTATGATATTTTCCCTTTCACTGGGTGGTAGGTATGCTTTAAATTAAAGGTAAGGAAAAAGGGGTCATGTGTCTTGCAGACCCACATCAGATTGCATGTATTGTTCCAATTATTTCACACATGTTCTGGAAAGCTGATTAAAAGTCTGCTAGAATTGAACAAACTTTTATCCTCTTCCATCTGAGTCTTGGAATGAAGGAAAGGCAAGAAAAGTAGTGGTATGACTGTGTTTTCTCATAGAGTTGTTGGAAAAGGTCCATGGGGGAGAAGGGGGCACTCAAACAAAGAGATGGGTGTTGAAGAAGAAGGAAATATTTTCATTTAGAGGCTTGTAGCATCCAGTAAAAAAAGATTAAGTATAGTCTTCTATATGTGCCAAACTTGATATTTACTTTCCATGACCTTTTATTATTTTATACATTGAAAAAATAAATATTTGTTTTGTTCAGTCTGTATTTCACATATCAATTCTCACGATTTTGTGTCTCTAGATTTGATAGATTGGGGGTTAGGAGACTGCTTAAAGATCTCCCAGAACATTGGAAGGAAAGAACTCTCTGGGGTGGCATTTAAATTCACAACTAGATTGAAGGGGGGAAATGTAACAAATGTATTTCTTTTCTTGAACAAGGGATGTTATTAAAACTATTCTATACAGATTTACCACCACCATCACCATAGTAACTAAGGACTGTCCAGTAGTGCATTAGGTGCTGTGACCAACATAAGGCACATGTAGTTCATTCTCTCTCTCATCCTCTCCCCAGGGGTAGAATTTTGTGTGAAGTGTAGGGTTTTGCAGGGTTCTTTTCTTTGTTTTATGTTTAAACTATTGTGCTGCAATAGCTTATACACTGGCCGGGAAAAGTTTACAAAGTGTTCAGTCTTTGCCTCCTATCACACAATTATTGAGCTGCAGCTTGTTCTTACATCCCTGCAAGGGTTATCTGGTCTTGGAGCCAGAAGCACAGAAATAAGCATGAACCGTGCACCTGGTATTTCCTGCCACCAGAGCAGATTAGGAGGAAAAGAGGAGTGGGCAGAGGATTATGCTTTGGCCAGTGCAGCTGAGCAATTGAGGGGGTAGTTGCAATTTGCTGCTAATCTAGGCCAGCATTAAAATGACTACCTTCTCACCTTCTCTGGAGCAAGGAGGAAGCATGGAGGATTTTGTGCTTCTGAGAGGCAGTTACTTCCCTGTTACTTTCCTGGAAGGTGCAGTTACATGCTGCCCTGTTGTCACTTACTCACCTGAGACAATGGGGAGTCTCATGAAGTGAGCTCACTTAGTTTTCAATAGTCCAACTAATGTTTAACTCAGGTTGGTCAGCCGGGCCTTATGCTCACCTAAAGTAAATAAAAAAGGTCTCTCAGTGTCTTAAACACAAAGTAGGGTCAGGAACAGGCCCTGACCTGTTCTGGCTTGTTAGGTTGTGGTAAAGGGAAGATCGATAGATTGATCAATTCTTCCTTTCTTCCTCAGTTTTACCCAAGAACTGCCATTTAACAGAGGCAGCCACCCTTTTTTTATTTGGACTGCTGTACCCTGACTGGCTGCTGCCTGTTCCTAGCTCTTCTTGCTACTGGAGGACCATGTCTCTCTGGTTCCATCAATGGCTGACCCCAGGAGGCCTTTTGAGGCAACCATAGAGGTCCAAAAATCACTGCCCTTCTATCCTTCAAGGGCTGCTTCCTGGGGTGGGGTGCACTAAGACAGCAGAGTCTTTGGCAGAGGACAGTGAATACCTGGTACACACTGGTAAACAAACTGGTGCTTGTGGCAAAGCCACATTCTGGCGTTATCAGTGTATCCAAGTACTGATCAAGTTCAGTTCTACGATTATCTCATAGACTCACAGACTCATAGGTCAGAAGGGACTAATATGATCATCTAGTCTGACCTCCTGCACAAATCAGGCCACAGAACCCTACCCATACACTTTTATAACAACCCCTAACACATGACTGAGTTATTGAAGTCCTCAAAATTGTGGTTTGAAGACCTCAAGCTGCAGAGAATCCACCAGCAAGTGACCCATGCCCCACGCTGCAGAGGAAGGCGAAAAACCTCCAGGGCCCCTGCCAATCCGCCCTGGAGGAAAATTCCTTCCCGACCCCAAATATGGCGATCAGGCCTAAATCCCTGAGCTATGTGGGCAAGCACTCACTCAAGCCAGCACCCCAGGGAAGAATTCTCTGCAGTAACGCTCAGATTCCATCCATCCAACATCCCCTCACAGACATTGAGCAGATTATCTGCTGATAATCCAAGATCAAATTGCCCAAATTAAACTATCCCATCATAAATCATTCCCTCCATATACTTATCAAGCTTAATTCTTAAGCAGATAGTCTTTTGCCCCACACTACTTCCTCGGAAGGTGTTTCAGAACTTCAGCGCCGCTAATGGTTCAGAAACCTTCGATCTATTTCAAGTCTAAACTTCCTATATCCAATTTTGTACCCATTTGTCCTTGGTGCCTTACATAGTCTCAGCTTAAATAATCTTACCCTCCCTCCTAACAGTTATCCCCTGAATATTTATATAGAGCAGGCATATCCCCCGCTAGCCTTCTTTGGCCAGGCTAAACCAAGCCAAGCTCTTTGAGTCTCCTTTCTAAGGCAGGTTTTTCCTTCCTCGGATCATCCTAGTAGCCCACTCTGAACCTGTTCCAGTTTGAATCAATCCTTCTTAAACATGGACACCAGAACTGCACACAAATATTCCAGGTGGGGATTGAGCCCAGCGCCTTATATAATGGTTAAACCTCCTTATCCTTGCTGGAGATACCTCGCCTGAGCACCCTAAAACCGCATTTGCTCTTTTTTAACGGCCATATCGCATTGGCGGCTCATAACATCCTGCTATCAACCAATACCCCAAGGTCCTTCTCCTCCTCTGTTGCTTCCAACTGATGCGTCCCAATGTATATCTAAAATTCGTATTATTAATCCCTAAGTGCATGACCTGCACTTTCACTATTATATTTCATCCTATTACTATTACTCCAGTTTACAAGGTGGTCCAGAACTCCTGTATAGTATCCCGGTCCTTCTCCATGTTAGCAATCCCCAGCTGTGTGTCATCCGCAAACTTTATTGCACATTCCGCTCTTCTGTGGAAGGTCAGTAATAAAAAGGTTAAATAAGATCGGTCCCAAAACCGATCCTTGAGGGACTCCACTAGTAACCTCCTTCCAGCCTGACGGTTCACTCTTCAGTACGACCCGCTGGAGTCTCCCCTTTAACCAGTTCCTTATCCACCTTACAACTTTTCATATTCATCCCCATCTTTTCCAATTTAACTAAAGTTGACAAGATTACAGCCTACATTTTACCCTATGACTGCAGGCTATTGATGCAAACTGCTGCACACCCACATATTATTTACAGGATGTGTCTTTGTGAGTATGTCTCAGTGTCTGATTATTTCTTTCCCTTATTACATTAACAGCACTCTTGTATAGTATATTCTTTTCTGGTGCTGTTGTGCATGACTGTGGGACATTTTTGCTGAGAACATCTTTTATGCTATTTATAGCAAAGGACAATTTATTAAATACTTGCCACTTCTGTTAGTTTGAAAGTTGTTCGGCACAGACAATCAAATTTGATCTGTGTGATCAAGATCGACCAAAGCAAAGAAAAACATTGAGTTAAGGCATTGTACGCTTTGTATTCTTTAAGTAGTGGACATTCTAGATGAAATATTAGCCTGGATTCTCAAGCTTTGCTTGATTTCCCAAGTTTTTAAGGGTTGATGTTAAACCATTATATTTCAACCCAGTTTGCTTTGTAGCCTTTTCTTCTATTTAATGTTAACCATATTTCAGTGGGTTCGGCTCTGGCAGCTACAGTCTCAAGTTCGAGTCATCTCTGTTGGTTCTAGATTTAGAGTTCATGGGAACACATGAAAGCATAGGAAAATAACACACAAGATTACAAGAGTATCTATCCTTTAGTAATTTTATTAAAGTTACCAACAAAGCTATAAATATCACAGCATATACAATTCCTATAGATGTGTATAATGAGCTAGTTATAACCTACAGACATACTCACATCTTCCTAGATGGTGTTAGAGTCTGTTGGCCCTCTCATAGATTGGCCATCAATACAGGAATGGTTTCTGCTGGAGTTTCCCATTGGAAGCCCAATTTCTCTACTCTGGGCACCCCTTTTATACTGTGAGTCTGTCTATACCTACATTCTGCACATGTACATGAATGTGTCAACCCTCTCTTTCTTCTTGGTTTGTGTCCTCTGGAAACTGAAGAGATCCCACGTTCTATAGGCTGGGAAGGTCCTTGTCAACATTGACCTACCACCTTTCTCTGCAGTTAGGACACAAGTTAGAGACAATATTTGTTGTTACAGCATTTTATGGTTTAATTTTAATCTTCCTAGCTATACTTTTGCAATGTTACCGATCAGTACCCCTTTCCCATCATCTTTCAGGTTATTTTTCGGTCTTTGACTTGCACCATCATTTCTAATTTCCAAGGCCCAAAATAGCTAAGCTAGAGTCTTGCAGGCCTTGGCCTACAGGCTTTTAATTTCAGCTTGTCTTACTCATGTCTACTACATAGTTCCTCTAAATATTGATCAACCTTCTTATAATCCTACAAATCAACTCTAATTAACATACAGTGAATATATGTAGTATAACATATTGATTAATCATAACATCACACGATAAATGGATACTAAATTCAAATCATTAGCTCCAGCTCGGTGTCCTTGCTTGTCTTTTTAAAACTAATTTTTATAAAACATTTTAAATCATATAAAAGAGAAACCAAAAAAATGTCAGAGATCTGAGAGTTGGCATAAGCAACATTCAAAGGGACAGATTTTCTCTCCTATTCCACACCCTCAGACAGTGCAAACAGAGCATCCACAAGTTTCCTGATGGGGAGTTCCCAGCATGTGTAAAGTTGGTATAGCTATTTCCGATGTCTCCATCCTCACAGTAGGTAGTGGGAGTAGCTAGAACACACTGCACTCTAGCTATTCCCAGTTGGCATATGCTCCACAAGGAACCATAGCCAACTGACACCCCAGGCTGCTGTAACTTGCTGGGGCAGGAGGGGCAGGAGTAATGTCATAGGGCTGTAACAGACCTCCGCCAAGTCCCATTTCCCTGCTGCTTTCAGTGCTGGGGGCAGCAGAGAGCCTGACCCATAATGTTATAGATATCTCTAGGAAGTACATTGCTTCTGCTATAAATGCTTTAGAGTGCTTGTAAATTCAAAGCGTGCAAGCTAGACTTCTGAAGGTGCTGGATATACCCATAAAATGACTCTGAGATGACTGAACTAGTACTCAGAGTGGTAGTTGTGTTAGTCTGTATCAGCAAAAACAATGAGGAGTCCTTGCTCCTTAGAGACTAACAAATGTATTTGGGCATAAGCTTTTGTGAGCTAGAACCCACTTCACTGGATGCACCATCAGATGCATTTGATGAAGTGGGGTTTAGCCCACAAAAGCATATGCCCAAATACATTTGTTAGTCTCTAAGGTGCCACAAGTACTCCTCGTTATTTGAACTAGTACTGTGGTGACAGTCATATATTCTGAGAGATGAGTCACAATCATAGAATCATAGGACTGGAAGGGACCTCGAGAGGCCATCTAGTGCAGTCCCCTGCACTCATGGCAGGACTAAGTTTACCTAGACCATTCCTGACAGGTGTTTGGCAAACCTGCTCTTAAAAATGCCAAATGATAGAGACTCCACAATCACCCTAGGCAATTTATTTCAATGCTTAACCACACTTAAACAGGAAGTTTTTCCTAAAGTCCAACCTAAACCTCCCTTGCTGCAATTTAAGCCCATTGCTTTTTGTCCTATCCTCAGAGGTTAAGAAAAACAACTTTTCTCCCTCCTCGCCAGCAACCTTTTATGTACTTGAAAACTGTTATCATGTCTCCTCTCAAGCTTCTCTTTTCCAGACTAAACTAACCCAATTTTTTGAATCTTCCCTTATAGATCATGTTTTCTAGACCTTTAATTGTTTTTGTTGTTCTTCTCTGGAATTCCTCTAATTTGTCCGCATGTTTCCTGAAATGTGGTGCCCAGAACTGGACACAATACTCCAGTTGAGGCCTAATCAGCGCAGAGCAGAGCAGAAGAATGACTTCTCGTCTCTTGCTTAAAACACTCCTACCAATATATCCCAGAATACTTTCCGCACGGACTGATGCAGAAATCATGGAGGTCACAGAAAGTCATGGAATCCGTGATGTCCTTGACCTCTGTGACAAACATAGAGCCTTACTTATTACCTTATTTTTTTTTCAGATGTTTGCAAATTGATTGCTGTATTATTTGCTCCATTATCTTTCTGGGTACAGAAGTTGAGCTGACTGGTGTGTAATTCCCCAGATTGTCCATATTTCCCTTTTTATAGATTGGCACTATATTTACCCATTTCCAATCCTCTGGAATCTCTCCCGTCTTCTATGACTTTTCAAATATAACCGCTAATGGCTCAGATATCTCCTCAGTCAGCTCCTTGAGTATTCTAGGATGCATTTCATCAGGCCCCAGACTTAAAGACATCTAACTTGTCTAAGTAATTTTTTACTTGTTCTTTCTCTATTTTAGTCTCTGATCTTACCTCATTTTCACTGGCATTCACTATATTAGACATCCAATCATCACCAACCTTCTTGGTCAAAACCGAAACAAGGAAGTCACAAAGCACCTCTGCCATTTCCACATTTTCAGTAATGCCATTATGGAATACTAAAAACTAGATGTAAAAGACTTAAAGACTTGTTGGGGGCATCCACAGTATTATTTACGTGGTAGCAGCACTGCAAGACTATTATGTAAATATATATTGTGTTTTTAAAGTGCATGGTATTTACTATCCATGAATGTTGTTAATGCGTGTGTTTCATTTAACCCTAAGGAGCTATTTTAATCTCTTGGGTGAATTTACAGTTTATGAATGTTTTTGTAAAATGTATATTAGTTACCCAGTACTGTGTAACAGCTATGAAGGAGCAACAAGAGTGTAAATTCATGTTTCAGGATGTGATAAAGGGCTTTATCGTGGGTCTGATTCTGCGAGTTTTACTCATGTCAAGTAGTACCATACTCTGTTAGTAAAGGCAGCAGAATTAGGCCCCAAATCAGCCATAGCTCACAATATCAGACAAATTTCACTATGTAGAAAAAAAAATCAGTGCGATTAAGCAAGCCACCAGCGAGGAAGAGAAGGCCAAGGAGGGGGCAGTGAAAGAGTTAACAGGTAGCCTAATTATGTCAGCTGCCCTCCTGTAAGTTTGAATGAGAAATCAAAGGGAGAGAAAGAGAAGAAGGAACACACTGTAGGTTCCAATGTCCTGGGCATTCTGGGAATGCCAGGGCTTTAGAAAGCAGTGAGTCAGCAACCAGGGAGCTTTGTGAACAGGGGCCGCTAACTGAGAGTTTCAAGAGGGAGTTTGGAAGGGGACTGGGAAGGGGGCAAGGTACACTTGCCATTCTTTAAAACCTTTAAACTAAACTATAATCAAAACTTCTTGATTTAAACAAAAACCCTATAATTAACCTAGGTAGCTATAGGAGAGAATGCAGGCAGAAGCCCAGCGACAGATTGGGGGCTATCCAGTTTATTGCACCGAGTGCAGCATGTATGATTACCTGCCCTGTGGGTGGGCGGCGTATGTGTGCGTTCGGTGCAAGGAACTCCTGGCCCTCAGAGACCAAGTACGGGCTTTGGAGGTCAGGGTGGCGGAACCGGAGGAGCTAAGGGAGGCAGAGAGGTATGTGGATGAGGCTTTCCGGAACACTGTAGATTTGTCCCACCTCCGGTCAGACAGCCCCAGTGCTGTTAAGGAGGATGAAAGGCTCAGGGAAGCAGAGCAGTCAACGGGAACAGAGGAAAACCTTTCCATAGTTGGGACCCTCCTTCCAGATGATGTTGGGGTATCCTCTCACACTGAGGTTACCCCTCCTGGGGAGGGAACTCCAGGTGCTAGGAAAAGGCAGGTGTGATTCGATCATTAGAAACAGAGATAGCTAAATTTGTGATGACTGGGAGAACCATATGGTGACTTGCCTGCCTGGTGCGAAGGTTGCAGATCTCTTGAGGCATCTACATAGACTTATGTGTAGTGCTGGGGTGGAGCATGTAGGTACCAATGACATAGGGAAGGGTAGGAGAGATGTCCTGGAGGCCAAATTTAGGCTGTTAGGAAAGAGACTGAAATCCAGGACCTCTACAGTGGGATTCTCAGAAATGCTTCCAGTTCCACACACAGGGCCAGGTAGGCAGGCAGAGCATCAGAGTCTCAATGCATGGATGAGACGATGGTGTAGGGAGGAGGGGTTTAGATTTATTAGGAATTGGGGAAACTTCTGGGATAGGGGGAGCCTATACAGGAAGGATAGCGTCACATAAACCAAAGTGGATCCAGACTGCTGGCACTTAACATTAAAAAGGTTACAGAGCAGGTTTTAAACTAAGAGATGGGGGAAAGCCAATTGCTGCAGAGGAGCACGTGGATGGGACAGAGACTTCTTTTAGAGGAGAGTCTATTGATAGAGATTGTCCAGGTTTTAGTCAGGAAGAGAGGATGGACGAGGATAAAGTACAGGCCAGATCAGATGAGAAATATTCACATAAAAAAGAACCTGACATCAGAAAAAGGCAGACAAATAAACAGTGAAAAGTTTTTAAAGTGTTTGTGCACAAATGATAGAAGTCTAAATAATAAGATGGGTGAACTAGAGTGCCTTGTGTTAAAGGATAATATTGATATAATAGGCATTACAGAAACCTGGTGGAGTGAGGATAATCAATAGGACACAATCATTCGAGGGTACAAAATATATCGGAAGGACATGCAGAGGGTGGAGGGGGAAAGTGGCAATATATGTGAAAGAAAATGAGGAATCAAATGAAGTAAAAATCTTAAGCGAATCAACGTGTTCCATAGAATCCCTATGGATAGTAAGTCCATTCTCTAATAAGAACATAACAGTAGGGATTTATTACTGACCACCTGACCAGGACAGTGATAGTGACTATGAAATGCTAAGGGAAATTAGAGAGGCTATGAAAATAGAGAACTCAATTATCCCCACATTGACTGGGTACATGTCACCTCAGGATGAAATACAGAGACAACGTTTCTTGATACTTTAAATGACTGCTTCTTGGAGCAGCTGGTATGGGAACCCACAAGAGGAGAGGCAACTCCTGATTTAGTCCTGAGTGGCACGCAGGAGCTGGTCCAAGAGGTAATTATAACAGGGCCACTTGGAAATAGTGACCATAATATAATAACATTTAACATTCTGTGGTGGGAAGAACCCCTCAGCCGCCCAACATTGTGGCATTTAATTTCAGGAAGGGGAACTATACAAAAATGAAGAGGTTAGTTAAACAGAAATTAAAAGGTACAGTGACTAGAGTGAAATACCTTTAAACTGCATGGACACTTTTCAAAGACACCATAATAGAGGCCCAAATTAAATGTATACCCCAAATTAAAAAACAAAGAAAAAGAACTAAAAAAAAGCCACCGTGGCTTAACAACCATATAAAAGAAGGCAGTGAGAGATAAAAAGACTTCCTTTAAAAAGTGGAAGTCAAATCCTAGTGAGGCAAATAGAAAGGAGCATAAACACTGCCAAATTAAGTGTAAAAATGTAACAAGAAAAGCCAAAAAGGAGTTTGAAGAACAGCTAGCCAAAAACTCAAAAGGTAATAGCAAAGTGTTTTTAAGTACATCAGAAGCAGGAAGCCTGATAAACAACCAGCGAGGCCCCTAAATGATCAAGATACAAAAGGAGCACTTAAAGAAGATAAAGTCATTGCAGAGAAACTAAATTAATTCTTTGCCTCAGTCTTCACTGCTGAGGATGTCAGGGAGATTCCCAAACCTGAGCCAGATTTTGTACGTGACAAATCTGAGGAATTGTCACAGATTGAAGTGTCATTAGAGAAGGTTTTGGAATTAATTGATAAACTTAACAGTAACAAGTCACCGGGACTAGATGGCATTCTCCCAAGAGCTCAAATGTGAAATTGCAGAACTATTAACTATGGTTTGTAACCTGTCCTTTAAATTGGCTTCTGTACCCAATGACTAGAAAATAGCTAATGTAATACCAATATTTAAAAAAGGCTCTAGAGGTGATCCTGGCAATTACAGACCAGTAAGTCTAACTCAGTACTGGGCAAATTAGTTGAAACAATAGTAAAGAATAAAATTGTCAGACACATAGAAGAACATAAATTGTTGGGCAAAGGTCAACATGGTTTCTCTAAAGGGAAATTGTGTCTTACTAATCTATTAGAGTTCCTTGAAGGGTTCAACAAACATGTGGACAAGGGGGATCCAGTGGACATAGTGTACTTAGATTTCCAGAAAGCCTTTGATAAGGTCCCTCACCAAAGGCTCTTACGTATATTAAGTTGTCATGGGATAAAAGAGAAGGTCCTTTCATGGGATTGAAGAACTGATAAAAGACAGGAACAAGAGTAGGAATAAATGGTAAATTTTCAGAATAGAGAAGGGAAACTAGTGGTTTCTAATGATCTGGAGAAGGAGTAACAGTGAGGTGGCAAAGTCTGCAGACAATACTAAACTGCTCAAGATAGTTAAGACCAAAGCACACTGTGAAGAACTTCAAAAAGATCTCCACAAAACTAAGTGATTAGGCAACAAAATGGCAAATGAAATGTAATGTGGATAAATGTAAAGAAATGCACATTGGAAAAATAACCCCAACTATACATACAATATGATAGGGGCTAATTTAGCTACAACTAATCAGGAAAGAGATCTTGGAGTCATTGTGGATAGCTCTCTGAAGATGTCCACACAGTGTGCAGTGGCAGTCAAAAAAGCAAACAGGATGTTAGTGAATCATTAAAAAGGGGATAAGAGAATAAGATGGAGACTATATTATTGCCTTATATAAATCGATGGTACACCACACATCTTGAATATGCGTTACAGATGTGGTCTCCTCATCCTCAAAAAATATAGTGGCATAAAAAGGTCAGAGAAGGGCAACTAAAATGATTAGGGGTTTGGAATGAGTTCTATGGATGAGAGATAAAGAGGCTAAGACTTTTCAGCTTGGAAAAGATGAGACCAAGGGGAATATGATAGAGGTAATATAATATCATGAGTAGTATGGAGAAAGTGAATAAGGAAAAGCTATTTACTTGTTCCCATAATATAAGAACTAGGGGTCACCAAAGAAATAATGGCAGCAGGTTTTAAAACAAATAAAAGGAAGTTCTTTCTCACACAGCGCACAGTCAACCTGTGGAACTCTTGCCTGAGGAGGTTGTGAACGCTAGGACTATAACAGGGTTTAAAAGAGAACTAGATAAATTCACGGAGGTTAAGTCCATTAATGGCTATTAGTCAGGATGGGTAAGGAATGGTGTCCCTAGCTTCTGTTTGTCAGAGGGTGGAGATGGATGGTAGGAGAGAGATCACTTGATTGTTACCTGTTAGGTTCACTCTGTCTGGGACACCTGGCATTGTCCACTGTCGGCAGACAGGATATTGGGCTGGATGTACCTTTGGTCTGACCCAGTATGACCATTCTTATGTTCTTATGCCCTGGTTCTGAAGCACAGCTCCTGGATCCCGGCCGGTTTTAGTGAACTGTCCCATTTTCAACATAAACCTTGAGATGGCTGATGGCTCCAGGGGTTTCTCAGTTTTTTCTTCCATCCCCAGTGTGCTGCAATGCATGTGCGACATAGTAAGGTTTCACTCTGTCTGCTTCCAAGATAAACAACTCAGGAGTGGAAGTATACATTTCCAGCTATAGATAAGAGATGCATGTTGCAACAGTCGCTCAGCAGCTGCTTTTGGCTTACAACTCAGCCCTGTGTCTTGGTCCCAGAGAAAGGCAATAAAAGGGATAGGACAATGAAGTCTTAGAAAGGTGCTACAGCTCTAAAGGTAAGACTTGAAGCAGAGGATAGAAGGTTTAAAATAATAAATAGTGAAGGTGAGAGAAAATAATGTATTTGAATGCCTAGAAAGTGTTGTAGAGAGGTGTATATTGATTTGGTGAAATCCACCCCTTCCCAACATGAACAGGATCTGTAAGGGAAACTGCAGCATTTACTTCCAATTCATGGGAAAGTCATGAGGTAACAGCACAGAACCTCAGCTAGAATATGGTTACCTCCCTTCTCAACACGAGTTATTGGCTACTGGATAAGCACAGGTACAAATCCTGTGCCTCGGAAGTACTCCTATTTCTCCCTCAGCACACCAGCTATTTGGAGCCAACATGAGCACTCATACTCAGTATATACATGGTACAGAAGCCCTTCTTTGACCTACATTGCCTTCCATGCAGAACTGCTGAGGTATGGAGAACCTTGCGTAGATCCTCCATAATGAGTTACATTTTAAAATTTGAGGTGACATAAAATCTGTTGAATGAAGAAGAGTTTGTGCCCGAAAGTGGAATGTCTCCCCAGGCCAGGATCTGTTGCTGTCAACTTCAGTGGAGTTACATCAGCCAAGAATTTGGCCAGAAATAATTACTTTATATGGTGATCACTGTAGACCCTCTGAAGTCAATGGGGCAAAGTGTAGTGGGAGGAAGAATGGCCCGAAATGAGAAGCCCAGTAAAGCGTAAGGATTTTGAAGGGTAAGGTGCCCAGGTTTACCCCCATGGGGTAAGGTACTCTGTACACTAGGAGTTCACAACTGATCAACTTTTTTTTAATTGTTAAAAAATATTTCCCACCTCATGACCTTCCATGTTAGGTCACATATTTATGGCCAAGTTATAATCCTATGAAAATAGAAGTTTAGTGGATGCTAACAGACCTCTTAAATGTCTACATGGTTGACGCTCTCATTTCATGTGTTATTTATTAATTTGTATTAAAATATTATAAATATTACTGAATGTAGTGAGGATTTTTAGCAAAACACTGTTTTGAAAGCTGTCTGTCATGTCAAACAAAATGCATTTAGCATTAGTTCTATATACATTTTTATTGAATTCAAACTTTTAAATAAATCTTCCAATATCTAATATATCTTGTCAAAGCACAAAACCGCATTATCAGATTATAAGAACTCACTGTCTTCAAATTTAATGGACTTCTGATGCTTTTTCCCCCTGCCTAGACTGTTTTTAAGACATTTTACAGTATTTTATACATTATAAATGGATTCCATTCTTGGCTTAGTAATTCACCTAATGGACAATGGATACAAAAAAGCTCTAACTCCAGGGACATTAAATTGGTTCTAAACTCTGAAAATTACAGCTTTTACAAAAAGAAGAAAATACTAAAAACATGTCTAATGCAACACTGCATCTAATTTTCCGCTACCTTCAGATTATGTCTAAAAGCTCTTAAACTTTTTAATGACTCAATATGTTAAAATTGCATTCCTTTATGTTTAGTTCTTTAAAACACCTTTTCCTTTTTGCAACACTAAGGTAGTTCACCAGTACAAGAAATACACACGTGGAGTTTCCGTATTAGAGAAAGTAGGAAGTACTACACAGATGAATGGTCCATCTTCTGCAGTATTTTCTGTCTCTACCCGTGGCTAACAATAGGTACGTCAGAAGATGATGTAATACTCCTGTGTAAAAAATGAGACTTTACATCTTACTCTGAATATGCAGAGCCACATAGCTGCATTGCACAAGGAGTGGCCTAAGGAAGGAAATGTGACTCAGAAAGACTTTAGACTTTGAGTCACAATTCCTCCTTTGGCTCTCCCTACCTCAAGAAGAGAAGTTATTGCTACTGGCATATACTAGTAGCAGATTGCTTTCTTCTTTATGGCAGATCAGCTCCCACACTTGGGGTGGAGCCAAAGGTTCGCTATTCCCTTCACCTCTTTGCCCACTTACCCATCTGTACTGGTATAAGCAGTTTGGGGAGGTCACGTGGAGGAGTTAGCAGTGATTCTCAATCTATTTACCATACTTTTGCCCCATATATATGCCATACTATACCATAGGGTGAAATACGTATCTGGCCCCAGCTAATAGTCAGTTTTACTTGGTCCTGCCTCAGCACAGGCAGCTGAACTTGATGACTTCTTGAGGTCCCTTCTACCCCTACATTTCTATGATTCTATAATTTCCTGAAACAAGGATCTTTGGAATTTTATCTTAGGGTATGGCATGCTATTCTTAGATGCAGAAAGAATTAGTCCATTTCATTTTTTTAATAAGCTATTCACCTCACTACTACTATGCAACAGAGAATTCCACAGGTTTTTACATTGCACCAAAATATTTCATATATATTGTCTTTTAAACATCATTAATATACATGGAATATACCTTTTTACATAGTAAACTAAATTCTATGTTAGATTTTGTTACTCTTGTTCTTGTATTATAACAAAGCAATATGGCCTCCTTTTTTGCCATTATTACTCCATACACATCATTCATCCAGTATTTCCCTTTGAAGACTTTCCTTTTGGAGACTAAGTACTTCTAGTACATTTTATCTCTTCTCATTTCAAAGCACCCCATCTGTCTCTAACCATTTCCGCGATCTACTTTTTGCTATTTCTCTACTCTATCTTTTTTAAATCAGGTGAGAAAAATTGATCATATCCCAGGTCAGAATAATTAGAACTGGATAAATAGGAAAAACTATTCTCAAAAATTTCAGCGAATTAGAAACGGCATTTACAATGTTTGTATCCCGTTCACTGTTCATGAATATTAGTGCGATTATAGGTTTATTTGCATGACAGTTTTCAAAAAACAAATTTCAGCCCATAGCCAAAAATTATGTTGTAACAAAGCAAAATTCATTTGGACAAAAATGGGAATAGTTTATTGGGTCATCCAAGATAAGACTCAGAAACTAAATGATAAAACCATGTGACAGCAGCAGTAGAACCAGAGTCAACCTCTCCATCACAGCACAGATGTCATAGCCCCTTTTTTCCTAGTGTTGGTTCTCCCTTTCCAGCAGTCAAAATGTCGCCTGCCCTGTTAAGCTGCAGGAAGGTCAATATGCTGTCCTTTTCCACACCGGAGTGGAAAGGTTCAAAGAAGCAGTGCACCATCTTTTCACTACAGTTTATACATGCAGCAAAATGTATTACAAAAGTAAATAAGTGATGAATAATAACAAACTGGAAAATAAGGCTACTCCCACATACCCACTCATTTTACAGAACTTACACGTGTGTAATGGCATAAATAAATACAACAGGAGTCCAATCACCCTGAGAGATGCATGTTCACAATTGCTGTTGAAGTGAATGGGAATTGTGCATATGCGTGTTGCTGAATGATCAAGCCTATCATGTATAATCCAATGGAGCTCCTCTCCCTCATAAAAAAAAAAAATCTAAGAGAGGGAGAAGGGGGTGCAAAACAAGAGTTACATGTGAGGAGAACCATTGCACATGGAATTCTGCATGTCAGATTACACCCCTTTTCAATACTACAGATCCCTCCACATACAGAAACACATGGGACAAACCTGTGAGGGAAAAGGAAGCGTACCCTAAGTCAAGGGTTATCTCTCCTCTTCTACCATATGCCTCTGAATGAGCTATTCCAAGTATATTCTTCCCAGCATTTGTTTGAGTATTTGTAGTTTCTGATTTTATTATCTATCCTTTTTCATTGTGCTCTTTTATTCTGATCTGTTATTTTATTGGAATTTGAAGAGTCATTTATATTGACCTGTGTTACCTTCGTGGATTTCTCTTTTTTGTTCCCTTCCCATCCAAGCAATTAAAATTTCTGTCTCTGTCCTAGTTATTGGATACATACATTAATTTAATTTGTACTGCTATTATTCTTAGCTGAATTGTCTTTTTGTGCCTGTTTTCCCCAGCTCATAGTTTAAACTTTCTTAATATTCATTACCACCTGTCTGTTCCCTTTTGCTTATGGAGGAAACCATTCTTTATATTATAGGTTCTTCCTTCCTCAGAAGACTCCCTAGTTCCTAATAAATTCAAATTTCTCTTCTCTGTGCAATTTTCTTAACCATAAATGAAACTCTTTAATTCACTCAGTGTCCCTCAAGCTAGAGGCCAACAGCTCAAGCCCTGGCTCAGAAACTCCTGAGAAAAAACTAGCTGTAGTGAATGGTCAGGTGCCCTCTTCAGCTGTGATACAGGAGGAACAGGAAGTGTTCCATCTTATTTGGCTCTTGTATCAAGTACCCTGAACCACAGACAACCAATCCAGGAGCCTGTTGCAGGCATCCAGATTACCCAATGAGAACTTCTCTCTTAAAATAGTTTCCCCATTGGCTGACTTGGAGTCACAGGGCAATCCAGAAGATGTGACATGCCCTGCAATCCCATGCTGATAGGAAAGGGTAGCTTGTCTCTTCAGGAATATGTAGCAGAGGAGGCTACTGTATAAGACTATGTCTTATGATTTGTTTTTAGTAATTTTAATTTGACTTCCAAAACCTGTCTCCCATAATTCCCTAAATCACTAGTACAAAGATATCATGGCTATAGGCTTATTTCAACTTTGCATTCTGTAGAAAGTTCATTCAGAGATCCACTACATTCTGTAACATTTCATTAAAATAAAATCCTTAAGGGTAACTCTGCATTTAAGCGTCACATTTCTGAAAACACCACTACACATATAGATGTTTATCTTACTAGATCTGGATGAAATATTTCAGATGAAAAGTAGTTGTGATGAAAAATGGCCTTTTTTCTAAATCAGAAATTTTCATGATTTTTTTTTTCAAAATTGTATTTCTTAAGAAAACTGGAAAATGTAAATGTCATTTTTTTCCAGGTTGGGGGTTTTCAGTTTTCTACCCTCCCCTTTCTCTCCCTCCATGCTCCTCATTTTTTGGTGGAAAAATGAGAAAAGGCAATACATTTGGGAAGGGGAAAAAGATAAAGATGGAGAAGGAAAAATGCACAAATTGTTTTTTTTTAAAGGAATAAGAAAATCTAATAGAAATTTTTCACGAAAATAAACCAAAAATGGTTCCTCTTCACAATCTCTAGAATGAAAATGACTGAATATTTTTGCAAAAAAAAAAATGTTTTCCAGTGTCTGATCATCTATAGCTCTTAGTTAATTTTGTGAACTGGGAATTGTGTATTCAGCATCATATTTTAAGTGTTTGAATAAAAATCCACAAAAAAATATTAGTGAAACAGACAATTGCACATGAATCTTGAAAACTAGAACACCATGAAAACAAAAGTACAGTATGGAACTAATCAAAGTGAAGATATAAGTCCAGCAATGTGCCAGAAAAAAATATAAATTACTTTATACATTTGTGGTCCCAATGGTAATTTTTGCTTTTTTAGTTGTATATAGCAGTCTCACTTGAAAAGTTTCTTTCATTTTGAGAGCTGTTATAAATCCCAACAGTATTCCCATTTCAAGTGTAGAGAATTTCTCTGTAATCAACAGAGTATTTCAATACTGAAAACTTTTAAAGTGTAACCGCTGTAGATTGCATTTTACTTGTACAGTGTGTGGATTCAGAATAGGAAATCAATTCTCTTCACCTCATCCATCTCTCTACAACTCTGACTAAAACTGTCATTGTGACAGGTTACCCCGGCATGCCATCTGGAATCGGGGTACCACTGAACCCGTGATTCACCAGCCTGGCCTCCCTCTCACACTGTGATGCTGTGACAAGCTGCATACCCACTCCTGGTCCTACACTTCCACTAGCATTCACACAGGCAGGGACACACCTAGCCGCACTTGCATGCAGGCTCTGACCAGCCACTGCATGAACCAACAATAGAGATGTTACAGCAAAGATAACCTCCCGGCACGCACCTTCGCACTGGAGTGGAAACTCAAAATTATACCATCATGTGCTTCACAGGGACCTATACAGCGTAAGCTCATAGAGTTCACCCCTCCCTCAATGTGGAAAGGAAATGCAACAGCCCCTGCCTCTTGAGCTAAGATTTCCAAGCACTTCACTCCAAACTTACTGGTTTAGATTTAAACATAAAATAAGTTTATTAATTACAAAAAGATGGATTTTAAGTGATTATAAGTGATAGCAAACTGATCACAGCAGATTACCTAGCAAATAAACAAAAACACAAACTAAACTTAACATACTAGATAGATTGTTTATGAATTAGCAGTTTATCACCCTGACTGATGATACAAGGCTTGCAGACTCTCAAGGCACAAGCTGTACTTGCTTTACAGCTTGGGATCCCCACCTTCTTTCCAAGTCCATCTCCTTAGGAGCTTCTCTTAGGTGTTCAGTTATGGGGGAGTGAAGAACAACCGATGATGTCACTCCCTACCTTATATGGCTTTAGTAGTGGCAGGAACCCTTTCTCCCAAACTCAGTTTGTGGAAAAAAACTGATATCCAAGATGGAGTTCCATGTCATGTGACCTGATCACATGCCCTTGCATACATTGCTGAGTCATAGCAGCCATTATTTACAGAGTGTCTGGAGCAGTGGTCAGCAACCTGCGGCCTGAGGGCTGCACGCAGCCCGTCAGGGTAATCTGCCAGTGGGTCGCGAGATAGTTTGTTTACACTGACCATCCATAGGCACAGCTGCCTGCAGTTCCCAGTGGCCACAGTTCGCTGTTCCCAGACAATGGGAGCTGCAGGAGGTGGCATGGGCCGCAGGAATGTGCTGGCCGCTGCTTCCCGCAGCTCCCATTGGCCAAGAGCGGCGAACCCCAGCCACTGGGAACTGTGGCCCAGCAGGGGATTACCCTGGTGTGCTGCACGCAGCCCGTGGGCTGCAGGTTGCCCACCACTGGTCTGGAGCACTCTCACCATAAGGGGATACACTTCTCCTAAGGTCTTTTGTTTTTCCTAATGGCCCATTATCTTGAATAGGCCCATCACAGCCAGCTATCTAGACTGGAAGCATTTTGCCTAGTAGGTGTCACCCAGGTGTGACTATAGACTGTGAAATATAGATAATAGTCAACATTTATAACTTCAGATACAAAAATGATACCTGCATACAAATAAGATAATCATATTCAGCAAATCATAACTTTTCCAGTGTGCCTTATATGACTCATCTTGTTCAAAATGCATCATAATTATGCCATAATCATATCATAATAATATTACTATGACAAATATAGGGTGTAATATCACAGTCATATTTTGGAAGATGCAGTGTTTAACATAAATAGGGTACTATCTAAAGATTAGATCAAGAAGTCAAACTGCACTTGCCAGAACATTCTGATGTTATACAATAGTCAAGTCACTAATGCTTCCTCACAATACACATTTCAGCATATGCTCGAGCTGATCTTCTGGGAGCCATTCTACCTCACATTTACGCCCTTTTGTTTCTCAGATTTTCCAGTAATTTGAACAGTTTAGGTGATCCCATGTCACTCTTGTTTTCATCAAGAAATCTTTCTTCCTGGTGTGCGTCTCAGGCTGCAGAATACAAGAAAGGAAGTGCAGAGAAAATAGGAGGAAGGGAAGAATTGGCCCAAAAGGACTTAAAGCAAGGAGGCCTCCGAGTTTCTGTTCCTGTTCTTCTATTGATTTGTGGTGTTATCTTGGGGAAGTCTACATGGGCATATAAATTACATTCACAGATTACGTGTAAACTATTACATGTTTACAAATAATAAGCAAGTGATTGTCTGCATCAGTATCACTTTGTAAGTGCCTTTCTGACTAAGCAAATACAAATGTTATGCCCATAGGAGGTATGCATGTATTTTTTGCTGGTATAACGTATTATTCAAATTTGAAAATTTCTCCCTGTTAAATGAGTTATCATAATAACACCTACCCTACCTACTTCACAGGGATATCATAAGATTCAATGAATTGATATTTATAAAGCACTTTGAGGTCTTCACATGAAAGCTAGCAATAGGAGAGCAAAGTATTTTTACTACACTCATTTATATAAGGCTAAGAAAAATATAGTATGAAATTTAAAGCAGGCATCTCATCTCTATAACTTATAAGTATTCAACAAACTTAACCTGAGGCTCTAGCATCCACAACAGATCATTATAAAAGAGCTATTCAGAAAGAGACTGTATTGTACTGCCATTATCACCAATGCATGAGGCATCAGCAGAGATTCTGTAAACATCCACAGTATATGTCTTCTCTCTTCATTTTCACTTATTTTCTTTCTTCAGAAAATACATTGACGACGCTGGAAAGAAAATTCCATGCCCCCCTCCCCCACCCCTCCTTCAGTGGAGGATTCACAAGTTCTGAGCCAGAAAGAACTGGTAATACTCAGTGCTCTTCTTTCTGTTGTGTGAGAATGTACTGAGATTCATTACCCTCAGCCTGACATTTGAAAGCCCAGCATGTGGTCCCTATTCCCACCTTTTAAGAGTGTGCAGGGGATTAGCATTAGACAATGCAGAGATAGTAGGAGTTTCAGAATTTGGGAAGAGAAATCACAAGTGCTCTAGCAACTGCATGAGCAGCAGCAGGAATCCAGCAGACAGCGAGGCTGATGCTCATTTACACTATGGCCCCTTTTCCTGACAGAGCAGTGTAAAGAGAATTAAGCATAATTGGGAATTAGGCCCAGTGTTTTCTGGGGTATTCCTCCTGCCCATAAATTCCATAATACTTGGAAAAGGGGCTGTGGCAAAACATATTGCTATAAAAAATAGATTTCCTACCATAAATTGCTGAACGTTTCTCTTAAAGGGACCTCTTTGGGTACTTTAGACCATAACTCTGGCCCATCTGAAAATATTACTGTGTTGTGTGGAATAGATTCAGTGAAATTTCACCACCAGTTGGGGGGCTAAACTTCAGGAACTGGAACAAAAAGCTACTCCTTTCATGGAAAAAGATGATAACTTTATTAGATGAATTATCTCCTGGCAAAGTCAATTTCCATTTTGGGTTAAAGATAATCATTGGAGACAGCTGTGGAAAACTTGTAGAGTCGATATAAATCTTTAAATTTACATTTTGTCCCTGTCCTTATTGTTCACTCTGATGATTTCTAGTATTACATCAATTAATGTTAATTCAGGCTCATTAAAAGGAGTTTTTAGAACTTGGTAAGGAATCAGTTGCACTCATATGAAAAATGCTTTTTAATTCCTCCTCTTTGTCTACACTAGATACTTGAAGAACTGTTTTTCATTTTATTTTGTTTTGTCTATCTGGCCTCACAATACTTCTGTGAGATTGTAGCAGGTTTGCCAGCTGAGGCAGCTGGAATCTGATGAAGTGCTTACACATCTCCTATGCTTGGAGGTCAGTTTTAATGCTGAGTGCCAGCACCCCTATCCACATTGGTACTCAAACAAGGAAGGTAAGGATGATTAAGACACAATAATTCTTTAATCCTCCAAGGCATAGTCGCTTTGGAACTTTACTTAGCATGATTGGTAATGGATTGAAGAATTAGCATGTGGACCAAAGGTGCATTGTAACTGATTGAGGCCTTGGCTACACTTGAGAGTTACAGCGCTGTTGGTGGCTTTATAGCGCTGTAACTCACTCCCCGTCCACACCGGCAAGGTACATACAGTGCTGTATCTTTGTGGCTACAGCGCTGCTTGTACTTCACCTCCTTGAAAGAAATAAAAAGTATAGCGCTGCTGCTGCAGTGCTGGGCTGCCAGTGTGAACAGGGAATAATCTTATTACACAGTGACTGACCTCCAGAAGCTTCCCATAATCCTTTTAAGTGAAGATTCCACTCTTTGTTTTGTTGTGATGCCTCTCTTTGTTTTGTTATGAACTCCAGGCTCCCGGAGCTGCTTATCAAAAAAACCAACACAGCTACTGTTTGCTGTGAATGGGCAGAGGCAGGGGGCTCCCTTTGGAACACCCACAGCTAGCATGTGCTTGAAGAGAAGGGGAGGGAGGGGACTTGAGGAGAGAAGCAGCATGGCGGGTTGGGGGGTCCATTTTGGGAGCGGCTGCTTATCTGGTCTGTGAGGAAATAAACAAAGAGGGCTATTTGCTTTCAGTGAGCGAGAGAGGGGTGGGGGAGAGGGTTGGAACTTGCAAGGCAGCTGCTGACACAGTGTCGGCTCCAAAAATCCACTATCTCTCCCCCCCCCATGCTCCCTGTCACACTCCACCCCACCCCCCTCTTTTGAAAAGCACGTTGCAGCCACTTGAATGCTGGGATAGCTGCCCATAATGCACTGCTCCCAATGCTGCTGCAGATGCTGCAGATGTGGCCACGACAGTGCGCTGGTAGCTGTCAGTGTGGCCAGACTGCAGCACTTTCCATACTCAGCTGTACGAAGACAGGTTTAACTCCCAGCACTGTACAGCTGCAAGTATACCCATACCCTGAGGTAGATAAAGATTACTTAGCATGGTAAATTGCTCTAGTACAAACAAGTGCTTTCATAATGAATAATGGGGAAAGGGACCAAGAGGGAGATCACTGAGGCTAGTGGCTCTCAGAGAAAGGAATCTGGTGTTACTGAAAACACCAGATAAGCTATATCAGGGCACAACAAATATGGAGTAAGGTGTTAGTGGCAGTTGCCTCATAAATGTGATAGCTAAATTGGTGACTATCTAGAGTAGACTATATAGCTAGTTAGACAGCTATAAAGGGTGTGCCCACTCATGCAAGAATTTTTGTGTTGTTCTTCCTCAGAGTATAGTTGGCCATAGATCTATGTATGTCTTTCATCATAATTAATAAATCACACATAATCAGTGCACATCTATGCACACAAAGAAATTGATACAATAAATGATGAGTTCCACTCAATAATTGAGCAGTCAGGGACTCCAAGGAAAGAAAATTTCCAAAGCAAAGATCTTAATCAGAAAATAGAATGGACTACAGAACAAAATCAAGTCATCTGTAGGTGGCCACTTGCTCTGGAGAGGCAGAGGAATCAGTCATGTGATTCTTGTATGTTCTATTGTCATGTAACCTGCAAAGAAAATCAAAAACTTTTGGTTTGGGACTTTGCTCCCCAAAATCAAAAACCCAGCAGCAATGTCTGATATTAGGACCCACTTAAAAATAATCAAGCAAGTGCTGGGAGAAGCATCTGTGCAGTGTGCCTCACTTAGTCTCAGACAACTACCATCAGGGAGAAGACAGAAGGAAGACTATATATTTCGATTCGTCGGAGGTAACCATGTGAATGGCATCATCTCCTTCAGTTTGTAGGGAAAGAAATAAGATAAGCAGCATCAGAGCTAACTGGTGCAACAAAATGTGGTGGGGTGGGGACTCTCTGAAGTAGGGCCATTTATTGAAAAATTTTTAGATAAAATCTTGCAGAGACTTAATAACTCTTTTCATTCATAAAGAATGAGGGTTTCCTTCAATCTGTGGCATATTTAACGCCATTCTATTTTGCATAGCATCTTTCATAGAAATATTCAGTTTCTATGAAAAACCTACCTATCTACCCAAGAAGGAATCTCAGAGTTATATAAAACTATCTAATCAGCAAGAGTTGACAGGTTTGTGAGTGGCAGAGGTGAAAAATATCCACCCTTATTTTGGACCAGTCAACAGACCACTGATAAAATATGTAAAGACATTCAGTGTGTGTCTTTTTCCTTTAAACATATCTCAGTAAGACACAGCTAATCACTCACAGACCAGATATCATTAGTAAGTGATGCTCTACCACTCTGACTTTGAAGACTCTCACACTGCAGGTAGTGGATACATTATAGGCGCTCTCTGATCAGATTGCTGAGAAGCTTACTCCTTCATCTTTTCTTTGCCCAGCTTTATTAGTTTCACAGCTTTGATTCAGTTTTGGATTTGTACCACTGTCACCCATGAGAGGTCCCTGAATCCTTCCTTCCTCCCACAACAATTAACTCATCCTTTCCCACCACTACAGATCTCCAAACCCTTCTCTCCATCATCTTTAATAAGCACCTAATATTTTTACCAGGTCTTTTCAGCTAGGGCTCACATCAGTTCTCCATTATGCCCCTTCATGTCCTTTAATATTCCCATGTGACTTCAAACAAGCTCTCCAGCCCTCTCTGCAGCCCATTCCCCCCCCGCCCCCCGCCCGAGCTGTTCAGTAATCACTCTAGGTCCAAGGTTCTTGAAGGAGATCCTTTTTATTCGGTGATGAAATTTCCCAGATGCCTCTGCATAACAGAACATGGACTTCTTCTCCCAAACTTCCTGTCTGGAAAACTATATTCCTTAAAGGTAGAGTTCCCAATACCACATCGCCACCTCTCTCGCACACATTTTTAAAGAGTACATGCAGGATTCAGGCCTCCAGGGTCTTTTCTAGATTATGTACCAGCCACTAATTTCATTTTTTTCCATGAAAGATTGACAATTCTCACTGGGCTACAACTCATGGAGAAACACTAGAGTGGGTAAAATTTATCCTTGTGGGCAGCTCTGTTTGTTGGAACCAGTGATCACATATGGCTCAGAAGGAAGAAGGCATGGCTATGGGAATTATTAGAAACCACAAGGAGAGGGAAGCGTCAGGAAGAAGAAAGAGGAAGATTGAAGGCTGAGATCTTAAGAGGTACTGGGTTCTGGATGTGCTTCCCAATATAACAAAACCTCTATTGTTCAAGAAGGGTAATTAGTTCATATTTACACATTGTTTTAAAGTGATTGTTCATGACTTCATACTTATGCACAGAAATGGAAAATGGAAAACATACTTAACCATTGTACACAGAAATCTGAGGTCACACTTCCTTTATAGTCTGTCACACTTTGTGACAGCCTCAAATACAAACCAGGCCATCCCTTCAATAGACAATAAATATTGATCAGATGAATGTCACTGTCAACCCTATATGCTTGAATGACTCTTTGAACAGTATAACACACCAGTGATTTGCAATGCTACAGAATGATGCTGAGGAATGGGCTCTATATACATCCAACATTGTGTCAGTGGAAACTTATGCAAACAAATCTGAGACCTACTAATGAGGCCACACAAGTGCTGAGGAACATAACACTGATCTGACCATGCTGACTCCCATTTGCCTGCTGAAGAAGAAATATGGAATGCATCATGCAAGATGGTTTAGAAGAGTTTGGTACTGCTGGACTGTATTTAACAGGAAGTACATTAAAGAAGCCATATGAGCCTGGCATAGATAATATTAAATTATTATATTTGGTTAATATCTCTAAATCTGTATATCTTCAATTTAAAACAAAACAAAACATGCTTTTCTCCCAAGGGGTAAAGCTATTCTTCAAAACACCAGAGTGATTTTAACCAGGAAGATTTCTGAGTCCAAGTCTGAGATGAAAGTGAGAAAGTGTGCAGTAAGAACAGCTGTGGTTCTTAGAAACAGGAAGAGTATAACTGGAGAAAAAGCTGAAATTCAACTCAAATGAAGGTAAAAACCTTCCCACGTGTAGCTCACCTCTTCCTCATAAGGATCAGCTTCTCTTGCACTCTCTAAAATTCATCCTGCAACTGCATTTTCTTGTCTGATCAAGAAAATGAAGATCTTGCCATCCTTGCCTGCCTAATACAAGGGTCGGGGGGGGGGGCACATATTATTGTATTACAGTATGATGAGCCTCTTTGCTACTGGCACTTTCAGAGGAAGCTATGTCCAGTGCTAAACATTTATTGCTGCAGAATCTTAGCTGCCCATCCTCAAGTGTTTACTTTAAGCACATTTTAGTGCGGTTGAGATCATTACCTGTGACCAAAGAACTTGCTTTTCCACCTCCATTATCTAGAAGTTGCTATTTATAAAAGCGAATTCTTTTCACTTTCAGTTGATATTACACCTTACTCAAAGCTCCAGATTCATTGACAAGTGAATGAAGATAAAGATAACTCAGAAGTATTATATTGTCACAAATAACAGAATATTTGGAGACAGACACTGGGATCAGGTGCTGCTTTCATTGTTTTGGTGCTGCTCAGTTCAGCAGCATCTGGGATGTTTGTTGTTACAGAGCAATTGTTCCCTTTCAGGTTTTTAAAAAAGCACATATCGCCAGGATATCTAAGTACTCTCTCCTAATCTGTATGGAGAATAAGTGTAATGTTTTGATGCTTTCTAGCTGTTAGCTGTTGTCAAGTTTTAAAGCGAACCAAAGTAATAATGCAAGGTCCTCAGAAAGCCTCTTTGAGAAAAAATAAATAAATAAATGCCCAAATGACAGCAGCCATTCTTTTTGTTACACTGTGAAAGCATCAGGCACCCAGATGAGGCCTAAAGCTAGACTCTTAAATCCTTATTTAGACACTTACATAATTAGCTTGTTTTTTAGAAGCACTTGCCACCTAGTAGCTCCCCTTGACTTCTAGCCACACACATGCTAAACATAGCCTTCCATATTGTGTACATCAATGAACAAGAGTAGTCTGACCTCAGGACATAAAATCCTAAACAAAGAAATACCTGCAAAATTTCTTATAATTGCAAAGTTTATAAAAATCTAAAAAAATATGATTTTTATAGAAATTTTTTTACTGTAATGCTTGTGTTTCAACAAAAAAATAAAAAAGGTAAAGCAAAAATCAAAGTGTTCTTCTCTATTCAAGTTTCCATACCAGCCAGCAGATGAAAATGACTCACCCACCAGCACAGTTGTATTCTGTCTGAAAGAAGCAGTACCTAGTTCAAATGCTTGCAAAGGTGCAATTGAAAATTACTTCCCACAAGCATTTGGAATCTTAATAGTCACTTCCCTGTGATCATTCATGCTTGTAAAATTTGATTGCACAAATATTTATAGAAAACAAATACAAACAGGGGTGTGACCATACCTGTAGCAAATTTGTTTAAAACTAGGAATGAATATTGGAAGAAAGCTTTGGGAGGTATTCTATTTGTCAGGCATGTTCAGCTCTTATGAATTTGACATTCATGGCATGTATTTAAAGATGTTCAAGTTTTATTATAATTCTGACAGTTAAAAATAAGGCAACAGAGCTCTGAGAGAGACATTGTCATTGATTCAGCTTGAGACAAGCCACTGATCTAGAAACTGTGGAAATAACAGGTTATTGACCAAAAAAAATATTGAAATAACATATCATTTTAACACTTTCTATGTCCTGAACCTGGTATTTCCATACTTTATAGGCCATAAACCACAGGACTTATCAGATTGAATAATGTCACTGTTTCACACTTGTGGTATATATACACTTTTCTAAAATATACCTTTTAAAATATGATATTTATAACTATATTTTATCTAAAGCCTAAAAAAGTAAAGTTTTCTAAAATTTTATTTAAAAAATTCAGTGCAGGGTAATTAATTGGAATGATTTGATACAATAGGACAGAAATAAAAAATAAACACTAATCTTAGTGAGTAACTGTAAATGGATTACAATTAATCTAAATCTTTGATCATCTTTTTAATTCTATTAAGCTCTTTGTCTCACTGATAGCTTGTTTTAGTGAGTTCCCCAGGATAATTATGCATGGTATAAACTCTTCTTTTTATCAGTTTAAAATTTGTTGCCTTTTAATTTCATTGGGTGACCCCTTATCTTCTTTTATCTTATCTTTTTTACCCAGATGGAGTAACCAAATTTTGAGGTGGAGTAACCAATATTCAACACAGCGTTCAAGATGAGGTTGTACTATTGATTTATATAATGTCATTATTGTATTTTATTATATATTTTTATTACAGTATAATTTTCTATTCCATTATTTCCATTCAGTCATCACTGCTCATGGAACAGATGTTTTCACTGAGTTGCCCATAATGACACCTAAGTCCTGTTATTGAGTGGTTACAGTTAATTTAGAACCCAGCAATCCATACGAGTAGTTCAAATTATTCCTTCCAATGCACATTATATCTTGTGTTCGTCAGCACTGAATGTCAGCTGTGATGCTGGCAGACCAACTGCCAGTTCAGGCCAAGGTCCCCATGACCCAACTGAATACTGATGAATACATAGCTGAAATCAGCCTGGCTCACCTGTGTGTTAGTATTGTTAAAATAGGTTTTAGGACTATAAAAATGCGGCTAGCATTTAGGCTTTATAGAATGCTTGTAAACTGAAGAATGCATTAATCTCTCTCAGAATATCTGTATCCAATATTATATGGTAATAGTTCAGTGTTTGCATTATAAGCCTCTGTTTAAATCACCAGACAGGAAAGAGACATTAACTAGTGTAAAGTGCTGACCTCCAACAGAAGGTGTTACATCCTGGCTCACAAGGAAGGCTCATCGACAGCAGATGGACTAGAGTGAAACATTAAAAAGGACAAAATACTTTGTTTTTTACTCTCCCACAACCCAATCCCACATGGAGATGAATCTTGCAAGTGAGTTCCTCCCGTCAGCTGAGTTTGCAGCTCAAAGAAGAAGGGGAGAAGGGAATAAAAATCCCTAACAAGAAGAAACTATATACTTTATGCTGTTTGGACTCTGGGGAACAAGGATTAGTAGGCATAAGCAAAAAATGCCCAGTGCTTAGCCTAGGTTAGCGCTAAAGGACATATATAGCTTGCTTAGCATAGATGTTTCTATTACTTTGGAAATTTAAGATTAGTTGTAACTCATTTGTGCATGTGTTTACCTGCTTTAACCTTATTTCCTTTTCCTGAGTGATAAATCTTTAGTTAATTTATAATAGGATACTACAAGCATTGTATTTGGGATGAGATCTAAAGTGCCATTGTCCTGGAGTAAGGACTGGTCCTAGGGACTGAGAGTAACCTGAATATTGCTATGATCTTTGGTGGAAGGGATCATCTATCACAAAGGGAAGCTTAGCTGGGTGGCCAGACAGATCAGAGTACCCAAGGAGACTGTCTGTGACTCTATGTAAAGGCTGTTACAGTGCCTGAGGAATTTACACTTTAATTGGTTGGTGAAATCTAAGCATAGAGCTCACCACCAATTTGGTATTTGTACTCTGGTTCCTAATAGTCTGCCCTGAGGTTGGTCCTCATGCTCTTGAGTCACTGCAAGACAGCTTGACATCTGGTACCATTCTACTCTCATTCACGTAATTATCTTAAGTCTCCCAGAAGTTCTGCACAATCCTTTCAAGTCTTGATCCACTGATATAAATTTTTCACCCTCTTCTTCAAGAACATTAATAACAACATCCAATAGCACTAGACCTAGTATGGATTCTTGGGGAAGGCCACTGTTAGAACCTTCTTCTAAGAAAGAGATAGAGAGCCCTATCCTGAAAGCCCAATGGCATCTTTACAAAGACACATTTCAAAGTAGTTCTAGACTTTAAATCTCAGCAAGGTGGTCAGGATTATCATTTTATCTGAGTCTTTCCTAGAAGAAAAAGAAGGAAGATGTGGAAGTAGGCATGAAGAGAATAAAGGAATCCACATTGGTTCTTCCAGTCTCTCACATACTGGATAACCACGCAGATGCTAAAAGAGAAGATGAGCCATGATTTCTAAAAATAGATGTGATACATGTTATAAGCACCCATCTGTCTCTGTGACTAATATTTCCAACAATATGAACAAAGCTAATAACAATGGTGAGCATCTCTATACCACTTTACATGTTACAGTACTGCACAAACTACCCTGACAGATAGAAATGACTTACTATTCTTGTTTCACAGTAGGGAGACTGAGAAGTGAGGTAACGTTTCCAATGTTACAAAGAGAATAAAAGGGAGAGCCAGGATTAGAACCAAGGAGCTCCCAACCTTATATATATTCCCTAGATTACACCGCTTCCATAATATATGGGACAGAGTTTAGTGATACACTTTCTGTGTATAACTTTTCCATTTCATTTTTTCCCTATACTATGTGATTTTTGACTTTGTAAATTGTATTTTTAAAGTGTCCAAATTACTATTTTCCATGGGCATGATAGTCTGTTGGCCTGCACTTCATAGTCACTTACATGAAGGGCAAGGTGGAGATAAAATGCTATTATTCCAAGATGGTAGAATTTTACATGCATTTTCCAGTCACTTTACACTAAGGTAAATGACTATACAAGATAATGCAGTCATAGGATCTGACTCTATTATATTTTAAGGATATGTCCTCTCAGAGCATTTTCTTAAAGAAAATTACTCAAGAGGCAAGCAATCCATTGTGGAATAAGTTGATCTGAGGAAGGAGAAGACCATTTCAACGAATGTCCCCAAAGGACAGAGGAACATTCTTCAGCAAGCTACAGACAGACAGTACCATAGGCAGGGCCGGCTCCAGGCACCAGCTTATCAAGCAGGTGCTTGGGGCAGCAAATCCGGAGCAGGGTGGCACTTTGAAGCATTCGGTGGCAATTCAGTGGAGGGTCTCTCACACCCTCTGGGAGTGAAGGAACCACCCGCTGAATTGCCGCAGATCGCGATTGTGGCTTTTTTTTTTTTTCCCCCACTTCTTGGGGTGGCAAAACCCCGGGAGCTGGCCCTGACCATAGGCCTGTAAATGCTTGGGTGTATGTTAGAGCTTCATGCTGAGTTATATGTGCTTCTTGTACTCATCTGACGTGTTTCCAGTGATTTCTATTTTCTGCAATAGACATAGGATAAAAGAAAAGGCATCGTGTTTATTTCATTGAGACAGGGCATTGGGGAGCGGAGGAGACTGAAACGTACACACACAGCAAGGAAGAAAAAGGAGAATAAGCAAACATAGGGAATAATATAGATCCACAGAATGCAAATCTCATAGGAACCAGAAAATATAATTTTTTTCACACAGTCAATGATAACCAGCTGAATCCACTCGATTGGGACTTCACAACTTTCAAGCTTCTGCCTTTGTAACCCAAATACCATGGTCACCTGAAGAGGAATAAGCTGCAATGTTGTAAAATCAGTATAATGCAGTTTCAGGTGTCTGCCAATTACTGTTTAGGAAAAAAAAACTTCCTTTCTTTACATAATCTGTGCTATTGGCTCTATCACAATTGTGAGTCTAACTGCGGAAAGGTGGGTAAAGGTCTATAGAGTGTTTCAATCACTTATAACAATAAATGTTGAAGAAAAAACATTTGAAAGAGAGACAGAAATATTGAATTAGTCCAAACAAACAGGCCTATAGCTATCACTCAAAGTCTGTGTTGAAATCAAGCCCAGTAAACAACAGGTGTTTGAGCCCACAAATCTATGTAACAGAATTGATATGTCGAAAATTACTCCTAACTGGTGCATAAAATAATGAGAAGATGAGCTATTCCCCCCCTTTTTCAGCATCCTTAAACAATGAACATTGTGTAGGAAGGGAGGAGGGCAGAAAGGACAGGTGAGGAATGGCCAGCAGGACACTCAGACCTCAGTACATCAGTGAGGACACATGTGTGACACACAGGCCCATTTGTGGTTCACTACTCTGTGTCAGCAACTCCTGTCGGACCTGACATACTGGTGTCAGGATATTTATTTAAAAGGTGACATGAAATATATCATTTGCACTCTAATAACACACACTGTTCAATAATGTCACTGCAAATATTACTAACAACTCGGTAGATGAAATTATGGATACTCTCTGATATTATGTCCTGGAAACTATACAATGACAAAGTTGACAAAACAGTTTCTTCTACATATAGAGGAAAGAAACTATAGTGGCAGGTGCACTGTCCAAGAAAGAGGGCTCTGACCTGCTGCCTCCAGGTCAGCTAACCAGCTTTGTAAAGGGGGTTGGAGGGATATGACCCTACGAGCATCCCAGTGCTAAAGGACAAGAGCCTCACTGGTATCCATCTAAGCCAAAGTGAAACCAGACGGCTGGCGCTTCACATTAAAAAGGTTGCAGAGCATTTTTTAAACTAGGAGATGGGGAAAAGCCAACTGCTTCAGAGGAGCATGTGGATCGGACAGAGACTTCTCTTAGAGGAGTGTCTATTGATAGTGATTCTCTATGTTATAGTCAGGAGCAGAGCATGGAAGAGGATAATGTAAGGGCCAGATCAGATGATAAACAGTCACATAAAGAATCAGACACATCAGAAAAGGGCAGACAAATAAACAGGGACAAGTTTCTAAAGTGCTTGTACACAAATGCTAGAAGTCTAAATAATAAGATGGGTGAACTAGGGTGCCTTGTGATAAAGGAGGATATTGATATAATAGGCATCACAGAAACCTGGTGGACTGAGGACAATCAATGGGACACAATCATTCCGGGGAACAAAATATATCAGAAGGACAGAACAGGTCATGCAACA
>NC_133774.1:103411562-103436327 GCF_003597395.2 Chelonoidis abingdonii | reverse complement strand
AGTGATGTGGAGAAAGTAAATAAGGAAAAGTTATTTACTTATTCCCATAATACAAGAACTAGGGGCCATCAAATGAAATTAATGGGCAACAAGTTTAAAACAAATAAAAGAAAGGTCTTTTTCTCACAGTACACAGTCAACTTGTGGAACTCCTTGCCTGAGGAGGTTGTGAAGGCTAGGGCTATAAAAGAGAACTGGATAAATTCATGGAGGTTCATTCCATTAATGGCTATTAGCCAGGATGGGTAAGGAATGTTGTCCCTAGCCTCTGTTTGTCTGAGGTTGGAGATGGATGGTAGGAGAGAGATCACATACGTTCTTATATTCTTATCAGGTAATGAACTTCAGCTAGCCTGGCTAATTCAGTGTATCCCAGCTCGCTGTGGCTATAAGCTGTATCTATAAGGTGTCACGTAAGATATCATTGGAAAACGAATAATATGTATTTGATTCTCTGACCAGCCCAGTCCTCAGGGCAAAGATAATGAAGATCCATTTTTACATATTACGTAAACAAAGCTATCAAGCCAACAAGTGAGGGAGGAGACAGCATAGCACCTATGTCCCCTCAGGAAATAGAAGCTTGGGCTGGGTTTTACTCAATAAGAATACCCTGCAAAGTTTTATAAAGACAGGAGGGTGGGGGCAAGCCTGAACCTCAAGTGATAAGCAATTGAATTCAATGATTGTATACAATATTGCTGAAGCTAAAGATAAAAGGTATCAGGTATAGATAGGATACAGAGGTGAAATACAAGCATTAATTAGTGTTGTGACAGAGGGTCTACAGGCAGCAAGCCTGTAAAATAGTTACCTTAGCAAAATTAGGCTTTAGGATAAATTAGCATAAGTAAGTTAATAATAAATCTGCTGCACGGTCTATATTTGTAATAGCCTGATACTTTGAAAATATCTGCTGAGTTTGGATATTAATGTCTATGCGGAGACACCACAAGATGACCGTTGGTAGTGAGGATGAAATGTTAGAGATTTCCTTAAGGAAGTTACTGTTACTATGTACTGCCTGTTACTATGGTGATAAGGTGACTTAAATGTTAATGAGTATAAGGGGAACTAACAAGTTAGCTTATGAAAAATGAATCACCTTAGTGGGATGTGGCTGTTAAAATCTTCATAAATATGTGTGAACCTCAGCAGCTGTCAACATAGTGCATTATAAAAGCTGTATCTCGGCCTGCGTGCTATGATGCTGGGCAGATGCCAGAATGATGAGCACTGGTGATGATGATGATGATGAGGATGAAGATGAGGACTAACACTTTAGGTTTTTTTGGGGTGAGTTATGAAAATATTCTGTATTGGTCTCTCTCTCTCTCCTTTACCAGATTGCAGTATGTGTATTGTTTGATTGGTCAATACAGGTAATTATAATAGAAAGAGCACAATGTAATCTCTGCCGTGCACCATGGGGTCCTTGCTCTATTGAAAACCTCTCTACTGTAGCTGATCTGGGGAGCTGAACTCTCATAGATTAAAGTAAGTGTAAACCCTCACCTTGAGGTGAATAATTGGATAAAGTAGCCCATAACTATAGATAAAGCTACAGTATACAGAGCGAAGTCTTTTCTGAAAGCTAATGAAACACTGATGATTATTATCATTGTGAATTGCATGTATTAACACTACATAAGAAATTATGACTGTTCATTAGTAGTATGCTGTGCAGTCTGTGATCCAAAGGGAGAGGTGAGGTAGAGACCATGTTGTAACTGCTGGCTACTTTACTAAACAGGACTGTTTCACTGTTGCCTTATCCACCCTCCACAGTCACCTGTTGCCTCTAGTCACATTTTTAAGCTCTTTGGAGCAGGGTCTTTTTTTATTACATAGGGTGCACAATGGCGAGATGTGCTCCTGCATTACATATCAATAATAACATATCCTTTGCATGTGGGGAGAACTAAATAAACTATTCTGTTATTTCTACAACCCCATTAAACCACATTTCAACAGATACTCTTATAGCAAGCTTTAGATATAATGTTGCCTCTCTGCAACAGAGAGGAAGAAACCCCCAGAGACTACAGAAAAGATGAATTTCAAATAGTAATAGACACAAATGGACATTAATATGTATCTCCAAAGATCTTCAGACTCTCGAAAATCACAGGGGAGAAGCTGAAAGTGATAATAGCAAGTAGGAGTCATGCATATATCTGATATGCTTTTAAACTGAATCATAAATCTAAAAAACAAAAACAAAAATATACAAAAATACTAGGGTGTTTTTTTCCTACTTTTATTGTTGTTGTCTGTTAAGAAATTCCCAACTATCTAGTTTTTTTCCCCTTTGAGACCTGTGTTTTTAAACTTCATCCAGTCAACTGGAATTTATGACAAAGACTTAAAGCACGGAAGAGATCAAGATCCAGTCGGGTACAACAACTTGCCCATAGGAAAAAATACCCACAGAGACATAATGAAAATAATAGAACAATATCAAAAATCTACACAAAACACTGCCTGCGTGTGGCATGCATTACAACTCATAAAAGAGGGACCATGTGAAAACAGACAGAGCAGATCATTCAGTGGGCACAAATCAGAACAAAGCCTAAAATTCTCTGAGGGCAAACCCTTTGGCTCAAGTAAAGGCAGCAATGCTGGTGCAGTACAGAGGGAAGAGGAGACCAGGCATGGACAACCCAGGAGCAGCAAAGGGCTTGTGGGGACAATAAGATCCTGGAAGGGACTCTTGAGAGCTTCTGGGAAACCCTTGTTAATATGCCATCACCAAACTGGGGGAATTTCCCAGCCTCTTTAAGAGATCAGCTTCTCTCTGGAGACACCATTCCTTCTCAAAGCTGACTAATCCTTAGAGGTCATAAAAATGCTTCCTAAGAATAACACAGCCCAAACTACTGAAAACATTTCCTCCTCCTTCACCCCCTCTTCTCTGAGTACACACATCCTCACTTACATGGGCTTTATCACTAGCTATACTGGGAAGTTTTAATGGAAGCCTCTTATTAAAATATCAGAGGCTCATCACTGAGCGAGCAAAGGGTTATGAGAGATGTAGGGCCATGGTGAGGGAGCCCACTTTCTTGAGCGTGCAGCAGATTTTTGTCTCGATGCTATATAGAGACCATATGGAAATGTCAGAAACCAGAAGAAATTCTGTAGCCTTTCTTTGAAACCCCAAAACACCTCAGAAAATCCAGGCTCTGCTTTAAAAAAAAAAAAAGGAACCATCACCCTTCCAAACCATAAAAGATATAACACCTAACACTTTAATAGTCTAAATGACATTGCAAAATCCACTAGTTCATACTTAACAACAGTTAGCTACCACAAATAACTGTTCCAATGTTCAGTTTCAGAACATAGAATATTTACAGAATTAAAGTCCTTTCCACTTGTGATGTGCACTTATGTTGGTTATGAAATATAAATGTAAACTGTTAACAAAAACACTGATTATCCTACATGTTTTTATGTACTAATTTACCATTCATTACATTTATTCTGTAAGATTTTCTAGGCATTTGCTAGGCATAAAGCTGAATTTACCAATTTTTTTTATACAGCAATCAAAAGACAAGTGAAATAAAGTAAATAATGCCTGCTTCTCAAGTGGTAACTGCATAAAATAACGACTTTCAGACAGAAAAAATCACTGCACCTTTATTGTGAAATAATTACAATCTCAGTAACAAATTTTTCCCTTGGTCGGTATTTTATTATACTAAGCCTGATTATATTAAGCCTGATTCTCCTCTGCCTTGCAGTTTCTTTAGTCATTGAGATCTGCTAAAGAAAAGTGCTATATAAGAGCTAGTTATTGTTATTATTAACTCCTGAGCAAAGGAAGTGCAAAGTGGATGCAAAACTCTATCAAATCAGAATTCTCCTGTCATTTACACCAACAGTGGTATTTTTATATTCAGTTTACACCAGTGCAAATGATTACAAAAGGTGCAAGGCAGTGGAGAACCAGTCTATCTTCTTGTATTCAGTCCTGATCTCTTTTAAATTAATCAGAGTTATAAGAGCAGGAGCAGAAAAAGGCCCATTGTCCTCATACCATGGCAATGGGTTTTCGGCTAATTTGGGGGCCATTCCTGCAAACACCACTGAGCACATGGCCTGTTCCAAAACCTATTGAAATCAACTGAAAGACTCCTATTACAATAGAGAGAGAGAGAAAAGAAGAAAGGGAATGGAAAAGGGAGAAGACTGGATCTTATTATGCAATAAGTCTATTGAGTTTACCCTTCTGTGTAGAACTGGCAAATTATTTCAAATGAAAAAGTTGATCTTTTGTCAAAATTGTTGTGAAATTTTCTTGAGTTTCTTTTGGAATTTTCATTGTTTGATGAAATCGGAACCAAACATTTTAGCCTGTTTGCTGGTTTTCAGTTTTTTTATTCTGTTGTTTTCTTTTTCCTTTCAAATGTCTCTGAAATCCTAATTTCCTTTTCCTGTCACTTTCAAAAGATGCGAATTTTCAATTTTGGAAAACAGAAAAAATAGATGAAGAAAAAAAAGTGCAGAGAATATCTGAAAAAGCAAACCATAGTCCCTTTCAGGCCCTGTGAAACAAAACAATTTCAAAATGTTGTGTAAAATTATTTTTTCTTTTTTCAGTGGGCTATATTTCAAATTTATTTAAAAAATGTGTGTAAGCAAAGTGAAATTAATACCCAATATATTTATATCAGGAATTTATTGCTGAAAATAGAATGATTTTTTAAAAAAAATTCAGTACTTGATTTCATCTGACCATGTAGATCTATGTCCTTTTCTCTGAAGCCAGCTACTGTGTATATGAGGTAGTGGGGGAAAGCATTTGTCTGTGATACTGTATACTACTCCACGCTTCTGTATTCTATCTATACATGTGTCTAGTAAAATACATAATAACATGCATATATTATTTTTACACACAGAGATAGAAAGATTGTATAGAATACAATTGTATGGAGCAATATATTGTAGAGTAGATATGGTTTTGTTCCACTATCCTACACCTACAGTAAATGACAGTGGAGAGCAGGAAATGGAATACAAAGGCTGCTTTCCAGTTGAGAGATTCTGTTCCTAGACTACTTGAAGTAGGCTCCTACCCTTGTTATGTCAAGCCTAATGCATTCTGGTTTCTTTCAGCCTCCTCCTGCAATCTGTTGGGAAGAACTTTATTCCAGTTTTATTCAATGATGAGAGTTCCCTTGCTACCTCTTTCTAGTATTTATAGTATACATAGGAACCTTGGGTCATTGTGAATCACTTCAAGGTTACTTTTTTTTTTGGTACTTCTAAAGAAATGTGAGCTGCATCATCCTGCACAGACCATATATGAAAAGAGTTCAACAATCTTGCTAAGTGGCTACTGAACAATATGCTATATCGCATGGTGGAGGATTAAAAATAAGAGCATTTCAAAGAAGAATGGATGGAACAGCTAGCCAATATATTAAAGGCTAACTTTTCAGAATCTGAGAGGTGTTTTAACTCTTTAAATTCATGTTCATCCACTGGAACTCAGTGTTTAATTTGTGGGAGCTCACCCATCACATTTACTAAATATAGAAAATAGAACTAGTTGGATTTTTTTCTATTTTCTGTGGAACACTTTTCCTTGAAAATTTCAACTTTTTGGTGAAAAACTGAAAGCTGAAAAATGTTAGGTGAAAATCAAAAATTTGTATTCAGAAATGCTGGCATGGTTCCTCATGGGAATTGTAGTTCAAGTGCTGCCACAGCTTAGCATTATCTGCACCTTTGAGTCCTTTCAGTTTCTCTGAGTGCAGTCCCACCAGGTGACTGACCCTGAACCTTCAACTCTTTTGGAGCAGAACCCCACAATTTTCCTATTCTGTAGACCAGGTCCCAGCAGTGCAGCCCCCTGTTAACCAACCATGATTCCTCAGGAGGCCTAACTGGATCTGGTTGCCCTGCAAGCTTCCCTTCTGGGAGCTGTGACCAGTGAGTGGCATAAAACAGCCTTTTCAAAAACACAGTATTTTATTTAATATCAACAGCAGCAACAAAACATAACAAGACAAACATTTTCAACCAAACAGTCTACAATCATCTGTCTTACCTAAAGCTTAGGTAGACCTACCTCATCACAGAGAACTCCTACTTCTGGAACTGTGGAGACAGTCTACACCCCCTGCACTCCCTGTGATTCTCTCTCCTGAACTCTAACTAATACAAAATTCTTTAGTTCAGTTTTCCCTCCCGGATTCTCACCTCCTCTGTACCAAGCCAAGGGTTTTGAACTCAGTGTGGTCAGAGGTAAACTTCAAAGGGATTGTCACATGTATTGTCCCTTTAAGTATTGGCAAATTGTGCTATCTGAAGCTTATGGATTCCCTACATGCCAGATAGCTTCTGCTGGAAGCCAGCATCACAATCAAACTAGTAGATGGAATATATAATTTTTGTAAAATATTGCAGCCATTTTCCATGGTGCTTCACACCCACACTCTCCTCTATGGATTTGGCTCACCGGCCATCTTCCATGATGCACCATTGTCTCCCCTCTTGCCATACATCATGGCTTTCCCTGACCACAGTACATAATGGGAGACAGTCCATCTGGCAAACCCAACCCAGAGAGGAGAATGAGGGCATCAGACGACAATTCTCAGGAGGTACTACAATGATATTTCAAATACTGTAGAAAAATCTCTTTTGGGAAGAGACAACAGGAGTGATTGACCCTTGCTCCACATTTCTGGGTCCTGCCAACAGCATGCCCTACAACTGGACAATTTTCTCCTATGTTACTCTTTGTGAGCCCTTTGCTTCTATGTCAGGGGATCACCCCTACTATTAAGACTGAGTACCTTTGTCTGTTTTGAATTCACATGAGATCTATGTATGTGTGAGTAGGTGGGTTTCACAAGAAGACAGGAGGCAGCTGAGGTAGGGGTCACTCTGGGGAGGAAGTTGGGATGGATACCACATTGCACTATATACAGGATCCCGAAAAACACAGTGTTGGCCTTGCTAATAAATTCTGCCTTCCAGAGATATGGGGATTGCTAGGCCCTCTAACCTCTTCTGAAGCTTGAATTGTAGTAGTAAAAATATTAAAGTGTGCTTCTATTCTGAAAAATTGATGACCTTAGTAACTTCTTATGTACCAGATTCACACTCTCCCTGCTTACCTTACTGTCATTTATAATTTTTTACTCCTATTAGCATAACAGAGTCCATTTGGCTACAGAAGAGAGAGATCAAATCTATTGTGGTCAGCCCATCATCAAAGAACTGACACTCAAGATTCAGCTAAATTTTGTCCTCAGTTACTTCTGTACAACTCCATTAACAGAGGAAAAAATGTGGTAGACAATGACGTAGCACAGACATAATAGAGCAGACTGTGAGCTAGATTACGTTACTGGTAACAATATCTAATAACAGAGCTTGATTTTCAGAGTAAACTGAGCACAATTAATCTGGAGTCATCGAGAGACAAATTTAGACCCCTCTAATGTCAGCTTTATACAGTCATTCTTCCAAGTGGAATTGCACTTTTGAATAATACCAGCACCACCAAGCTAAGCACTGGCAGCTTGTATACTCACGTGTTCAAAGATAGACATTAAGTTTGACTTATCTTTAGCTGTTGCTTTTTTTGTCTGTTTGTTTGGTACAAATGTAATATTCTGTTCAGATTGTTTTCACTCTTTGGTGGGTGATTCCCCTCCCCCTCCATTTAATAATTTGTGTGAGAGGGTCAGGTAGGTAATTTACAGACAAACTTGTAAGACTCTTAGAACCAGATATAATGTGGATCTTGAATTCTCATAGAAGATTGGCTTTTACATCTGCTCCAGCATCAGTGCAAAGCTATGCAAAAAACTACATTCCCCAAGGTTGTACCATACTACCAGTACACCTCTAGGAGATAACACAGCCACAGTGGAAGTCTCTGACATGCCCTGATTCACTAGGGCTTCTATTTAGACTAAACTGAGTCCCTGTACCATCCTGTCTTTTTGTTAAAAGGCTGCTTCACATTCCAAGATAATAAATGCCAATCCCCGCCCCCTCACTCCTCCATCCCCCTTCTGTGGCTCATTACATTCAAAACAAATAATTAAGCCTTCAAACATTGTGTTTCTACAGTGTCAAATGAGTCTGTTTTTACATAGCAGCAGCCTAAAGGATTCCGTTGAAGGTTAAAGTAGGTGGATTGTCTCTTCACTGTGAAAGCCCCAAAGGAGTTAATTTAAGGCATATTGTGACTGCAAGAAAAGTGTGAACTTTGAAGACCAACCTGCATGTAAAGGGTGTGGTCAAGTTGTATATAAAGGAATGGGGCTCAGTCACTTCCCAATGTGTGTGTGTGTGTGTGTGTGTTTGGCGGGGGGGGGGGGGGGGGGGGCCGAGACTATCTGCCCTGAAGTAATGTACACAAAAGGGGAAGACACTCAAAGAGGGTGAAAAAATGGAAACATCTCTGCAATCTAGTCCCATTAAAGGGAAACACACATTTCTTGTTAATGCAAACCTGTCCCTGATAGCAAGCATTTGTAGGGCCTGGGTAATGATGATTACAACCCACTATATTGAGCTGCTTTGGTCTGACTATATCAACAGACAATCTATCTTTTATGTTCTTACCTTCAGTTCTCTGTCAAGCAGAACCAGTGTGCACAAGGTCACTTCTTTTCTTCAGAATTTCCCTACGTAACTAGGAATAGTTCAACATGTGTTATTTTCCCTGACTGGTCCTTTCCCAGGACAAGGACACAACTGGATTTGTCTTTTAATGGCTCAGTCTATTCCTGGTTGCCATTGCATGCCAGAGACATGATTTGCAAGCATTTCATCTGCAATTTCCCACTGGTGTGCTCACTGCGTGGAAGAAGGCAATGATGCATGGTGTAGGTTTTAACCAGATCGCAAATTTAGTAGTCAAATTAGTCCAAGCTTCCTGTTGGGGGACAGCCCAGCACAGTCACTTGCACACCACTGATCCTTTGCCAATTCTTGGGGGCTCGCACCACAGGGGGAGCCGATCATCATAGTAGGAGGGTCTCTGGGCACTTCCACTTCCTTGCTAGCATCCTTCCCCATTCTGGGGGCTAAGACAAGAAGGGACCTAAATCTCTACCCAGGACTGCTGTCAAGCACATTGGCACCATTGTAAACCCAGTACTGAGTACCCACAAGCCAGAGTGCTGCTGACAGAAAGCTACAAGGAGACGTAATGTCTTTAAATTGAGACGTTAGTGAAGTCAGCTTGTAGGTGATTGCAATGTTTTTAGTATACTGTAATTCATGATAATGTAATTATGTAGTACATTACTATTTTAATAATAACATTGTTAAGATACCAATGACAGATACATATCCAATAATTAAAATATGAAAGAAGTGTCTATGCTGAAAATAGCCTCCCCCAAAATCTGAGGACCCCCACCCCTAAACACACACACCTCTTCAAAAGTACCCATCGGCAGAAACAAAAGTCAGCACTCAGAGTCCACCAAACCCTACAGGCTGGTATCTCTGACTCTGACTATATTATCACCACACCAGGAAACATGTCCACCAGCAGTCCAACATCCTGCTCAGCCTTCCTAAGCCATTGCAGCCTGGAGCATGTTCCCAGGTCATTCTCTCATAAGTGGATAACACTGATGTCTGACATGTCCTCACAGGCCATCAGCCCATGCAAGAGAGGCATTAGTTGGTGCCAGCACATGCCCAATCTGGTGTGCCAAGTAAAAATTTGCATCCAGCCTGAGGCCCAGCTGCAAGTCCCTGGCTGAACTACATGCTCTCTGGTAAGCCCAGTGCACAGTGTTGTGCCACAAATATATCCTCAGCCATAGACATGCTTTGATACATTATAGATGATAGACACGGGGAAAGAAGCAAACATGGTTTAAACCTGTGGGCCTTATGGCCCACAACCTGCACTGGCTTTCTTTCAGACAGCCACACATAGAACTTACAAGCCCAGGATCATCTGCGCCCTATAGCCTGGAACACTGTTGCCCCCAGACCCAACTTGGGAAATGACCCTCTAGTAATGTGGAAAGGGATCTAGGGGTCTTAATGAACCATAGGCTAAAGATGAGTCAACAGTGTAATGCAAAAAAAGTGAACATCATTCTGGGATGTATTAGCAGGAGTGTTGTAAGCAGGACACAAGAAGTAATTCTTCTGCTCTACTCTGCTCTGATTAAGCCTCAACTGGAGTATTGTGTCCAGTTCTGGATGCCACATTTCAGGAAAGATGTGGACAAATTGGAGAAAGTCCAGAGAAAAGCAACAAAAATGATGAAAGGTCTAGAACACATGACCTATGAGGGAAGACTGAAAAAACTGGATTTGTTTAGTCTGGAAATGAGAAGACTGAGAGGGGACACAATAACAGTTTTCAAGTACAGAGGAAGGAGAAAAGTTGTTCTTCTTAACCTCTGAGGACAGGACAAGAAGCAACAGGCTTAAATTGCAGAAAGGGAGGTTTAGGTTGGACATTAGGAAAAACTTTCTAACTGTCAGGGTGGTTAAGCACTGGAATAAATTGCCTAGGGAGGTTGTGAAATCTCCATCATTGGAGATTTTTAAGAACAGGTTAGACAAACACCTGTCAGAAATGGTCTAGATAACACTCAGGCTACATCTACACTGGAGCCAGGATCGACGCTCTGAGATTGATCCACCAGTGGTCAATTTAGCGGGTCTAGTGAAGACCTGCCAACTCAACAGCAGATTACTCTTCAGTCAACCCCTGTACTCTACCCCCAGCGACAAGAGTAAGATAAGTCAACAGGAGAGTTTCTCCTGTAGGCCACCTGCAGCATAGACCCCACAGTATTCATGTAGCTGGAGTTGCGTAGCATAGGTCAACTGAGCCTCAGTCCTGCCATGAGTGCAGGGGACTGGACTAGATGACCTCTTGCGGTCCCTTCCAGTCCTATGATTCCACAGCAAGACCATGAATTGCCAAATTTGGGGTTCTAGTACACATCAGCCCTGGATAGATCCTTAGCCTCCCTAAAACTCTTCAAATGCTGTTGTGTAAGATAAAAAGATAAGCGATACAAGTGCTCCATAGCCACAGATGTTGTTTTTAGCAACCAAGATGCCATAAGACTGCTGGCATCTGTTCTGGCACGCACTTGGCCTCTGGTGTACTCCAAAACTGTTGTCTTGCAAGCGAGAGAGCACTGGGCATGCCTTTGTTAAACCCGGGCACACACTTGGCAGTGAAATGAATATTGCAGGCACATTGCTGTTTGGTAGTGTTCATTTTTAAACATCTCTAGATAGAAGAGAGCACTTTGAAAGCCTTAGTCACAATAAGGATTCCTTGTGAAATGTGGAATGCATTTAGCTCCCCTCTTGCTGGAATGATTTAAGAGCAGAACACCAAGGCTTATTCTATCTGATATTTCACCCAGTGCACTGAGGAACAGAGCTTTCCCTTCCTAGTTTGCGGTAGAGTCAACCCTCTCTGTGAAGGGCTGCTGTGCTGATGTAGTTCTTCTAGTGTAGATTAGCCTTCAGTTGTCTGATGAGCTCTGAGGGGTAGAGTACATGAGGGCTACCATGTTTATCCACAGCTTCAGCCTGGTAGAGATTCTAGAATGGAAGTGGCTCTTTACTCAACAAGCAGAGTCACTTTAGCACTGTATGCAAGGGTTCACTGGAGGGGAATGTCTTTGCTGAGGCATTATACCAGCCAAAATAAGCTGACAACCAGATCAGTTCTGCACAGCCTCACACACAAGTGCCTTACTACAGCTCATACCAGTGTTTGCTCACTGCATGGATATCACAGGGCTTTTCAAGCAGCTTTCACTGGATGATTCATGCCCTCATTATCTTGGCTTCCTTTAGGAGAGTTGGGACTCAGCAAGGTGTTGGAGTATTAATTGATTGTCCTCCCTCAGCTTGTATTGTACATTAAACAAAGACTCCTGCACTCCAGGGGAGGAGCAGAGATAAAGATAAAAGAGCCCCACTCTTTTTCTTTCTTCGGTGGGAAGGTGGGGAGAAGCAGCTTTTATAACCTCTACCCTAAATACTGTTAGGGACTATGGGATTTATGGGCACTGACAGCCAAGTTAATAGAATCATAGGACTGGAAGGGACCTTAGAGGTCATAACTTTCCACTGAGTTCCTGTGAACACAGTATGCTTAGGAATGGAAACTTCCCATCTGTGGGGTGGGACAGACATGATACAGTCTCTGTAGTCAAAGGGCCTAACTACATTAAGGAAGTTTGCCCTAATGTAACTAAGCAAGTGCACAAACCCCTAACTAAAGTTTATCACTCTTCCACCCATTACACTACAGTAGGAAAGGACCCTGAGTCTGTATTTGGTGTGGAAATGGACACCCCTCAATACGTGTCTGATTATATTAGTCTTGCTGCACACATCTCAGAGGGACAAAGTGACCAGCAGCATCAACACTAGACATGCTACCTATTGCCGGTGATTGGATTTGCCATTGTCACTTTCAAAAGTGCCAGTTTCTATGATATGCATGTTTACACAACAGGCAGGGCTATGGGGAGAACACAAGCACAGAGGAATACATTACAGTAGGAAAGGACCTTGAGTCTGTAGCAAAGGGCTCTGTGCCAGGAGCAAGGACCACAACAGGAAGCATCGCATTTAGTTCCAGATCAGGATGATCAACCCAGCCACCACACTGCCCTGTTGGAGCAGCAATGGGAGGCAGCCCTTACTTTGACCCAGGACCTGGACCCTGAGCAGCTCTCCATGGGGCACCATGAAAGATAATAGCTTTGAGGTACCCAAGCATTGTCCCACTGGCTCACATAGCTGCTGGCCCACCAGCAGCAGGAGGAGGCAAAGTTTTAAGTTCACAGTTTGCCTTTATTTTTCACAGGCTTTAATATCCTGGAAGGGGTTGGACTCAAGTGTGCCCATCCAAAGAGGGCTGAGGCACAACTATACTAGATAGGCAGCATCAGCTGAACATCACAGACCTGCAGCTGAGTGAATTGTGCCACAAGGAGGCACTACTTAGAAAGCACAGTTACAGTCAGAATGATGAGTCTTATAAAGTGGAAAGGAGAGATTTATGCTGTAAATTCATTTCATAATTTAAATTTTACTTTCAGCAATCAGTGTATCCTGTATCTTCAAGCTCCCATCCTCAAGACTAATTGTATGTATTTTCCAAGGGAAGGGAGGTATAACATTTTCAAAGGGAATGATGTTTGTCATTAGAAATGTACTGGGGACAGATGGATTAGTTCTGATCCAGCTGTGATCTTGATTCAGTACTTAGTTAAAGTCATATGAAATTAAAACACTTTCAGGGACAGTGTGAAAAGTGTTACCCATAAATTGACTCAGAATAAATCAAACCACAGACTGGCCTTTAGTTCTACAGAAATCTACCCAAATGCCATGTTTTTACATCACATAATTTGATACTTTTATTGACTTAAAAGATGTTGTGTTAGGGAAAACATGCTGTTTTATTGATTTCCAAAAGCATTTCTTCATAACTAAAATCACAGGGTGGCTGTGTTTCATTCAACACAATGAGGCTTAAAAATTCATTTGTTTGGCTGAATTGAAAACTAACCGCTAAGAATATTTTTCTCTTATTGCATAAGCTGGTGTTAAAAATATTTGTGGAGGTGGAGGGAAGGGAGCTCATCTTCACATGTGAACAATATTAAAACAAACAACTGCAAATGAAATCCAAGCTTGTGCCTCCAGAGCCAGAGCTGAATCTCCCCCAGAGCTCTCTTCCACTTGCAATCTTGGAAGTATGGAACAGGACAAAAGCCACAAAGTAGTTCAGTTTTCCCTGTTACCAGTAAGGTGCATATACAACACCAACCAAAAGCAAACTGAAACAGAGAAATTACTAGTTCAAAGCAAATCCTGCTCCTTGGATGCATGAATAATCATATCGGGCATCATTCTGGATGAAATACTCTCCCATGCAGAGAGCCCATAAAAGGCCTGTGGGCTTGCCGCCTTAAAATCAAGGCTGGATGCCTTTCTGGGGGATATGCTTTAGCCAAATACAAGTTATTGGTTTCATTTCAGGGGTAACTAGGTGAAATTTAATAGCCTATGATATACAGGAGGTCAGACTAGATGATCTAATGGTCCCTTCTGGCCTTAAAATCTGTGAATATATGAACCACATAAGTCCCATTAACTAGGATATCAATGTTGCATATCCCTTGTGCCAGCTTGTTGCACAGTGGGTGAATGTCAACCTCTGATTTTATTTAAACCCCATAAGGAAAAAATCAAATTCTAATGGGTCTTTAAAAATCAGTTTAATCTAACTGGTACCTGATTCACTATTATGTGCTAATCATAATTGCAGTTTTATTTCATAGCATCATGACAGGGCAGAGTTAAGGTCATTAGGGGTACATTTACTGTGCCTTACCATACCCTAACTGTTTTAGATTTCTTTTAAAATTAACTATAATTCTGAATTTCCTGGGTTCAAGGGATAATTATAACATCCTTATAATGTATTTTATCCTAAATTTTTTATACATACTGTCAAATTTAACTCTGTTTTAACCTAATTGTAGTCAGGGATCAATATTGAAAAGCAGTACTTTGGTTAGAAATTCCAATATACTTAAGCATTGAGTGACGCTTAGACACAGTATAATAGATATTTGTGTGAACTTTTAATCTAAGGAAATTATCAGAAAAAATAACCTGCTTTCAGTCATTGGTCTCCTTTACTATACCTTAGCGCTACTTTACTTTAGACTTCAAGTGGAGTAAAGTCAAGCCCAAGTGTCTCTTGTACTTTCTCAAAAGGCAGAGAGACTTTTTAGGGTTCAACTGTAGCCTGCATTTCAATTTCAAATATAGCCTTTTGTATATGATTGATGTTTACTGGTATAGTAAATATGATGTTCTCTAACCCAGTGCTTACTAGAGTACAAAGAGACACATTAGAATACTGTACAAGTCTTGGCTGCTATGAAAATATTCATGGGGTACTTCTAGGTTGGTTGGTTTGTTTTTTACATAAAAGTGCTTTTATTTGCTTGTTGTAGCTGCTGGTATTTTCAGAGCTGGAAAAGAGGCATTTGCTAAAACTACTGTTACAAAAACAAGTAATGCTGCTCATTGAAGCTTTACACTGAAGAAACAATTATATGCAGTGTGTTAATTGTTAACTCATGATATTTAATGTCACATTTTTCATACATAAATCCATTCCTGCATGATTAAGGCACAGTAGATTAGACACCAGCTGTCTGATAGAATCATATCTTATTACTAAGATAATATTACAGTCATTAAAAAGACCAAGAGCCATTTTTTTCATGCCCCCTAACTGTAAAATGTATGTGTCAAGTCTTTGCCACACAACAGTTCTGCTGGCAAATAATTCTGAGAATATGTTTCTTTTTCAGGATGAAAGAACAGCCAACACTCATTCTTTTACTCCCAAAATGGAAGAGTTACATATAATTAACATTATTGTCCTTCAAAACTCTCCTTAGAAGTCTCCTTTACCATGATGCATACAAAAAATTGATAACAGCGAGGCTGCTGAAATGTTGAGACTGCACTCTATATGAACCAATATTGTCTCGGTTTCCTTGTGCTCCACACCTGTCTATATCCGTCATCTCTTGTTTTGTACTTAGATTGTAAGCCTTTTGGGGTTTCTGCTTTGGTACAGCACCTAGCATAGTGGAATCTTAGACTGGGTCTCCTATGGCAATGCAAATAAATAGCACTCAGTTTGAGTAAGGGTATCAGAATCTGGCCCTTAACAATGTAAAACTGGATGGGAGCTCTTTAGACTGCAAAGGAGGATATGTTTTTTTCATGGACTTGGGCCTGGATCTGATTTGTGTATTGGTTCCTTCATGCTAAATTTATATCTGCAAAATTTAGACTGGGATTTTCAAAAGAGCCTAAGGGTGTTAGGCACCAAACACCTATCAATTCAGTGGAACTGGGGGGTCTTAACTTCCTTAGACTGCTTTGAAAATCCCAATCCTAACCATTAAGAAGTCTGAATAAGATATTGAAATGAAAGCAGTAAATATACTTTGAATTACATGTTGTTCCTGGAACAAAGGTTTACATCAGTGTTTTTGTATTGCTTCCTGTCTTGCTCTCAACAGGGTAAGTCTTTAGAAATAAAGAAACTGTAGCTTCAGGCAAACTCTGAGCCATTCACACCGACTTCTGCTGGAACTGAAGTGAGGCTACTTCAAAGATTCATTGTTTACATTGCAAAGCAGTATCCAAATTTTCTCTTAAGCAATAGTGTATCAGATTTGGAAAGTATTCATATAAACACTTGACTGTCTCTCTGGCAACCTGAAGGGTACCTAATGGAAGAAAATACACCATAAAGCCTGGGCCGCTTCATTCAACAATAAAAAAAAGGAGCTTATCAAGGTGAAAGTCTTTAACAACAACCAAACATTTATTCAGTTTCCAATTACTCATTTTGGGACTCGCTATAAGCATAAGACCAGCAGGGGAAAAAATGCTGTTCTGGATGTTACTTCTTTCAGATTCTATTAAAACTGTAATAGCCTGCTTCCATTATACATTTCCCTGTGTATTTCAATCAAAATGTCACTTAGCTGCTGCTCCTAAAGTGCACTTAATATTTTCATTAAAATCAATAAAGCCAAGAAATGACAAGGGTGCAGGTGGATGCAGGCAATTAAACTTCTCCTATATGTATTGTTAACTAGCAGTTGGAAAAAAGAAGCCTCATTCAACACCTGTCCCTTTCCTTTTGAATGGCAACTAACAGAAATCCACTTAGCCAGCTTTTGTCTGCTTATTTTCCTGACAGATAATGTGAAGAAGTAAGCAGTTACAGAGCCAGTAATTCAGAATTAATTTTCCCGTTACAAGAGTGATGTGGACAACTGAGTGTGGTAATGGTACCTGCTCAGAATTCAGGGGGTAAACAAGACAATTTGAGATGATGGGATGGAAATAAAGGTTCTTTAAAGGTCTGCTCCTCCTATGGCTCTGAATAGTATTGTCACTGGCACTTCTTATCTGCCTCAAATGAAAGTCAGAAGAGTTAATCATTAAAGCATTAGCCTGGTGTATTTTTGTGTGTGCTGGGATTGAAAAGGAGGCAAATGAAAGAAGACGCTGCATGTCCCATTCCCACTATTAAAAATATGAGGGCCTGTGAAAGACAGCTGTTAAACCACACACTGGTTGTTTATCAGTTCTCCTCATCCAAGACGCTCAATCCAGTAAACTATATTTTCTTTAATGACCAGGGAATGTTTTTTTAAAAAAACCCAAACTATTATCATGTGTTCAACTCTAGTAGGAAGAGATCTCTCCCTTGTGCAAACGTGCTGCTCCATTGACTTATGAGGAGTTATATGTAGTTATTGGTTCACATGAGCTAAAAGTATGTCTATGTAATCTAGGCAGATGAGAAGTCAGTGTTCTCCATCCAGTCGACTGGATGTGGTTGAGAAGATAGTTGGTGCATTCCCAGTACTAGAAATAAAGGCTATATTCTGATTTCATAGAAGCAAATACAGCTCTCACTGATTTCAATGAAAATTTTACACACATACACACTTGCACATGGACACACAGAGAACCAGAATGGCCTAAAATGTTTAGAATAAGTCAAGGATAATGTCTGATTTTCCTGATTTCTCTCTACACACATATACACACAGTTCTTTCACATAGAGGGAAAACTAAAGGTTTCTCTTTTACTTCTGACCTTCTGACTCTCAGTCACAGGAGAGTCGCCAAGGGATTGCCATGCTGTCAGAAGAAACCTTGTAAGCCTGCAGAGCTTTGAGGAGAGCTATGCATTCCGTACAGAGTCTCTGGGATCTAGGGGTTTGGAAGCAGATTTACGTATGGACTCCTGGGCTCTGTGGCTCCCTGATCTTGTTTCAGTGAGAGTTGACTTTAATGGGACTTCTCATATGACGGCTGTCAGATCAGGCTCTGTTTGGATGCTGTTGCCTCTTATTTTCTCCTGCTCCTTCATGGCCCCTAACCCACTCCTTAAGGAAGGCAGCATTGGATGGCAACATCACAAGGTTTTCTTGCCCTCTGTCTTGTGGATTTTTGCCCAAGAAGGTACAACGTGGCCTAACATAATTATTACATGACCATTTCTATCTTCTAACTGCTTACTAAAATCTGCTGCTAAAAAACTATTTATAGAAGTATTTAATTGCTAATTTATTGCTAACTGAAGAAACATGTACTGTACATTTCCTGTAATGTAAAGTACTTAACTTGTATAATACCGTACAAAAGCTGTAAGAGTCTTGGGTTATGCTCTATGAATGTGTAACATTCTCTGAGGGATATCTAGGTTACTCCAAAAATGCTTTGTTGAAGATTCTTGCAATATATACATGCCACAACTTTCAGATGACCCACTCTGGAGTTACCATGTAAAAATAATGGCCCACTTTTGCCTTAATGAAGGGGTGGGGAAACTTTTTGGCTCTAGGGCCACATCTGGGCATGAAAATTGCATGGCGGGCCATGAATGCTCACGAAATTGGGGGTTGGGGTGCAGCTGGGGGTGTGGGCTTTGCGGTAGGGCTGGGGATGATGGGCTGGGGGTGCAAGGGAGTTGGGACCGAGGGGTTAGGAGGGAGGGGGATCAGGACTGAGGCAGAAAGTTGGGGTGCAGGAGAGGGTCAGGGGTGCAGGCTGCAGGCGGCGCTTACCTCAAGCAGCTCCCAGAAGCAGCGGCATGTCCCCACCCCAACTTCTATGCAGAGGCACGGCCAGGTGGCTCTGCACGTTGTCTTGTCCACAGACACCGCCCCTGCAGCTCCCATTGGCCACACTTTCCAGCTGGATTGGGGACATTCCACTGCTTCTGGGAGCTGTGTGGAGTGGGGCAAGCCCCTTACCCCACTCCCTGGCTGGAGCGCCGGAGTGGGGCAAGGCCCAAACCCCACTCCCCAGAAGAGCTTGAGGGTGGGATTAAAACATTTGGAGGGCCAGATGCAGCCCCTGGGACATAGTTTGCCCACTCCTGCCTTAATGACCTCAAGACATAGGCCAGTAAGTATTCTGCTTATTAATACAGCTAATTAAAATCTCTTTGCTTCATCATACTGGACAGAAGTTTTTTTTGAATGACCAGGTAATCTTACAGATGTTGCCCCTGTTCTTTTTCCCCCCACTCCTCCCCATACTCTTGTACTCCCATTTGTGGTGTCAAGATTAGGCCTCAATTCTGCAAAGCTTTATGGACGTTTAATGTAAAGCATGTGAGCAGTTCAAATAATGCATAATTTTGAGCATGTACATAAGTCTATGTAGGATCAGAGCTTTAATTTGATAGCTGCTTGGTGCACAGATCATATCTTTTACCTAAGTGGGGAAGCACCCAGCATACTTTGGGATGTGTTAAAATAATAAGGTTAGATTATCATGCTTTTGTGATCAACACTAAAAGATTCATCTCCATTCCTTCTTACATCCTCCTGGGAAAGAACAGGCTTTAAACATCCATTTGATGAAATATACCATTTGTAATATATAAAGCACTATAGCTGGAAACAGACTATGTCCAAGTGTCTATTTTTAAGGTATGTTGCATCCTAAAATAGAGTCTGATTTCATGCAAAGTTCAGATGGGAGTTACTTTAGATTTATACTGATATCAGTGAGATCAGAATCTGTCCCACTGTATGTGTAAGGGTCATGTGATGTGGAGTTGCTATGGTAATGACTTATTCCTTTTGAATAGTAGGGTAACTACTGCACATAAAACCTGCAACTCCTGACAGCAAATTAAGTCTGCTCCTGTCATGTTTCATGCAGACTTGTTGAACTTAAAAGCAGAAAACCTTATTCTGTAAAATAGACCTAATTTATTAAATCTGATTTTAGTGTTGTATCTTGAGTTGCACATCTTGTGGTCATTTGCAGTACTGTGTTTCCAACTAAAAACAGAAGTCTATAAGAATGGACGTACACCTCCATTATCACCCCCCGCTTCCCAAAGTACATCTGGACATCACCAATGTCAATCGTTTAACAGCACTTCAAAGCTTAATAACAAATAAAGAGTAGGTCAGCGAATTGTATGTTTATAGTCTTAGCCAGGAAGCTGGCTCCTTAAAAGTGGTTATGTGAAGATAAATGATGAGCACTGGCGTGAGATCTGACATCAGACCTTAATTATACCTTGAGAGACAAGAAAAAAGGAAAATGAAAAGTAATTCAATTGAATGTTTGATCAAGCAATAATCACAACAAAAACGTGTTTTTTCACTAGTGTGTTAACTATAAAAGAGAGTGATATTTATAATCCAATTTATGTTCCTTGTTGAAAGCACTATATTGTATTCAGATATGTCGGATGTTCTCTCTTTCTTTTTTTTTGAATCACAGATATACATGACTGGAGTTTATTTGAAATGTAAAACAGCTGATCTAAAACTGTTCCTACATCATGCCATTAGCAATGGACTCCTTAGTCGACTGGCAATTTCTGCTCAAGAGTGGCTATGCAAGAAAATCTACTGCATGTACCCTTTGGGGCACAGAGAGGTCTTTTAGGGAGTACTCAACTCATCTAGATCAGTGTTTCTTAACCTGGGGGTTGTGACCCTCAGGGAGGTCACAAGACAGGTTTGCGGTGGGGTCGCAAGTGCAGGGATGGCATTGTGGGTAGCAAGCAGGGCAATTGCCCAGGGCCCCATGCCGCAGGGGGCCCCCAAAAGCTAAGTTACATGCTTCAGCCCTGGGTGGCAAGGCTTGGGCTTCAGACAAGGCTCACATGTATCACACTGAAATGTAAGTACCTTATTTATATTCCAATTGATTTTATAATTATATGGTAAAAAGGAGAAAGTAAGCAATTTTTCAGTAATAGCATACTGTGATGCTTTTGTATTTTTATGTCTGATTTTGTAAGCAAGTAGTTTCTAAGTGAGGTATAACTTGGGGAACGCAAGACAATCAGACTCCTAAAAGTGTTACAGTAGTCCAGAAAGGTTGAGCACCATTGCAATAGGCTCCCTGTTCTGAACTCATTGAGGGATCAGGGCCTTGAATGGAGAGTTGAGTTGGGGAAAAACCACGAGCAAGCAGCACCTGTGACACACAAAACACAGAGGACTCCCATCTTAAACTCTTAGAACAAATTTTTTAGAAACAAATCTTTCTAAAAATCAATTTCTCTTTTCTGTCGGTTGGTTACATTTTACATTTCCTTCAGGTTGAACAATGAAATTAGCATGATCAGTTTCACTTTCTGGTTCTCACAGAATTAGTAAACTGTTACGTTTGGCTTCACAAAAATACTTGTCACTGAAATTTAAAACAAATAAAATATTGGATTTCTCTAAATCTTCCTCTCCACCCCTTCCCCACCCCCCAAAAATTAAATTTTTGTGACTAAAACTATCCAGTGACATTGTTCCTGTAATGTTTTCTCTTCAGACCTTTACGTTTAAGGTTCATCACTTGGCAGCGTAGAGAATTTTCTTCAGCGCTGATCAGCAGATGGAAACAATTTGCTGCCAATCTGACTGATGAAATTTTCAGTTCTGTAGAAGACATTGTACAATGAAGATAATGAATATAATCAACATTAATTAAGAGCAGTCTGACAAATCATATTAAGCCAAATGAACTTTCTAGATTGCTGCTGGTACAGATGTGCTAAATATAGAGATGGTGGAAATTTGATAACTATTTTATTTCAACCAGAGATTTCATATGTATGCCAAAATAGATTAGGGCCTATCAACAAGTGGCATACACTTTATATCCAAACCTCATGCAAAGTCACTGGCCTAACTGATATGTGTTGTGGCTCCAAAGAGAAGCTGCTGACCAAACACTACTCTGTCACACCATACTTGGGCTGAATCCTGCATACACACACGTATAAAACTTTCCTCACATGAGGCAAGTGTTTGCAGAAAGAGGGTTAAAGTGTTCAAATTAATTGGCGTGTCCATTACATGATTAATATGATAGGAGGAAAACTGGTAGCCACCCCGGATGTAGGTTGCTAAATACTTTGCATTATAAAAGAACCCTGCAATTCAGCATCTGGATCCAGCAACCCATAACCCCTCTGGTAAAAAAGCCTTCTGCAGTTAGCTAACATTATTGGTCCTGTAGTTCCTATAGTAGCAGCCTAGGCTGCAGTAGTAAAGATAAAGGGTTCAAATCTTGCTAATGATTCATGATGGGGGTAGGTGGCATGATTATTCCAGTTGCACACAATAGAAATTAAATATAGGTAGAAATTACATACACAAAAGCAAGATTAAAAGGATATTATTTACGTTGCAAAGTCAAGCATGTGCAAATCTGAAAAGCCATGTATACGTATGTATGTATATACTCACAGATACTTTTCAAAAATAGATGTTCAAAGTTAGATTCTTAAACTCTACCTATTGGGTTTCTGGGAACTGGGTGGGCAGAAGCCCTCCCATTGCTAACAGATCCCCCCCAGCCTAAGGGGAGGATCTACAGGCCCTCAGAACCCCACTGATTTCGGGGGACAACTAATAAAAGAACAGGGACAGGAGTGCGGTCAGAGAGTCATAAGAAGGGAACCTGGCGGGGACACCGAGCAGAGAACCCCAGACAGCACCCACTGCTCCTCGAAGGCATCAAGGGAGCCAGTGGACACCACCCAGAGGAACTCCGCCCAGATACGTGAACGGACTAAGGACCAGAAACAAGCCCCACAGTCACACGAGTCTCCACTGGCCTACCTCCTCTCCCTGGTTGTGTAGATGGCCATTTTTGCCAGGGCAAGGAGGAGGTTGACCAGGAGGTCCCGCGACTTTGTGGGGCCATGGATAGGGAGTGCATAAAGAAGGAAGTGAGGAGAAAAGTGCAGCCAGAAACATAACAGGATAAACTCTAAAAGGGTGGGCTGATTTTGAGAAGTGATAAGCATCCTTCAGCGCTCCCTGTGCCTTACTCAGAGCTGCTGGGTGTCTAGAAAATTGGGTCACAGATTTAGGTACCTCCATGTGGATGACCAGTATGCTTATCCCTAGTTACTTTTCTGCAGAACTTTGGCTTCTGATTTAAACATACAGGTGCAACCCAAAATATTCATTACTGCATATTATTTTAATTTGTTCCCAAGTTCTTCTAGCCAGCAGAAAGGCAACTGTTCACATGAAATCCACTTTAGTCCGTGTGCACACATGCTCATATAATTAACCCTTCAATTGATTAATTAAAACACAGTGTAAACTATATATTTTGATACTCCCAATTGGTGCACAGCAGATCAGACAGTAGTCATACATTTCTACATTTAGAAAGGCATAAAGACAATCACCATCTTCTTTATATGCTTCCTAATGGTGGCAGTCACCCAAAATAACTCTCACACATTATGCCTAGAGGACTTCTTCAAAACAGTTGTTACATTTGCTTTGCAAGACACTGTAATAAGATATGTATCAATTTATCTACAGATGGCTTTTTATACTGTGCTCATCTCTTCATGGTATCTGAGAGTTTCATGGAGGCAAGTAACTTATTGCCATTTAGTTAAGAAAACTATGCCCAGTGTTTAGCCTTCTCCATGAACACTAGTGCTGGATCTCAATAACCTCATGCCCAGTACTGTGCAATGCAGACAAGTTATGGGATTGTGTAATAAAAAACTATAAACAAATAAAAATAGTGAGTCAGTTCCAGTTACTCTGGAAAATTTTGATCTTAAAATTAATTTATTTTTCCTTCTTAAATATCAATCTTGATATTGTATTAGCATAAGATGTGGCACAGAATTGTGTAAACAAAGAAGGAGACACATTTTGCAGTGACACTGGATTTTCTGTTTAACAAAACTATCACAAAGCACTTCACGAATCATTCATCAAGAAAACCACACAAGCCACTGGCTCCATAACAGCATAGAATTTGGCATCACTTGCAGAATTGAACTATGATTAATCCATTCTTTTTTGTGAATGGCTAAATTTAAATATGTATTCTTTGCCACAACTGGAGCAGCATACGTACATTTATGACAGCCAGCCAAGAAATGTTTGTTTTGACCCAGACCTTACAAGAACTTACACATGTACTTCACCTTATGTGTCTAAGTGGCCCCACTGATGTCCTTCTATATTTAAAGCTTGTGAACAGGTGTTTACAGGATCAGGTGTTGGTTAATAAGACTAAACTTCAGGAAAACAACAATTAAGGAAAGAGTGAAACAAAGTGCATAAAGGTCTTGGCTACAGAGGTTTACAGGTGCAGTATTTGTCAAAGAGAAATGGTAGTTTAAAGTGATTGTGGTCATAAATACTCAATTTGGAAATGAAACTTTCAAGGCACATTAACGATATAGTCTGAAATAAAAAGAGGAAAAATATGAGAACACTGACGACTTGAAGAAAATTGGAAACTAAAGGCAGGAAGAAAATTGTGAACCAAATATTTGCCCTGTATTTTACTAATCGGATTGAACCTTAGAAAACAATTAATTTAAAAGAACAGCTTGAGCAAACATTAAAGAGGAAAGGAACCACAAATGTTACTTGTGTGTGCTGTGAGAATATCAGAGAGAGATATTTGCTTTTTATATAAAAAATCATTTGCTTTTTATATATATATAAAAAAAATTCCCCTCTCACCCCTATGGGTGGTATGTGTCTTCCTCAACCTCGGGTCCTCTACCAGAGGCCTGGGAGTTTGAGGGTTCTGCGCAGTATCTTAGCTGTTCCTAGCTGTAACGCCTAAGTCTGGGTGATGGCTCCAACAAGATCCCAGAACAACATCGAGCTCTCTAGCCAGAAG
>NC_133774.1:103381692-103410021 GCF_003597395.2 Chelonoidis abingdonii | reverse complement strand
TAGCACGCAACTCTTCTGGATAGAGAGCTCTGATGTTGTTCCTGGATCTGTTGGAGCCACTCACCAGCTTAGGAGTTACAGCCCAGAAGTGCTCCTACCACCACTGGACCACTTGACCTTCACTTTCCACATCCTCTCTAGTTCCTCTTTGCCTCTGTACTTCTTCCAGTGCTCAATTCCTTCTTCCTGATGTTGCTGTCAACTTGGCAACTGCTATACTATCACACCGGCGTCTTCTGTCCTTGTTTTACCACGATGTCTGGTTGACTTGGCCTACCTGCCTGTCCGTCTGTCTGCGAAGTCCCACAGAATCTAGGCCCTTGCCTATTCTCCACAACCTCTTCTGTGAGAACTCCATATCTGGTCTGGAGGGTCTAGCCATTTACGCTGTGCGATCGTAGTTCCTGTTACCAATGCCAGCCTACTTGGTTGTGCCGTTTCCAGTGTATGCTCGGTTCCTGCCTGCATACTTAATCCTGCCACCATGTGTGGACTGTCTCTGAGGTCTCTTCTGCACAGTCTGCACTTGGGTCCCTTCTAGTGTGGTAGACCCCTGCTTCAATGGATCTAGTGCTCAGTGCCTGTTCCTGTGCTGCTATGATCAGTGCCTCAGTCTGGTCTTGAGTCCGCCTTTCCAGCCACTGGTAGGATTCCGCAGTCGTCAGCTCACCTCAGCTATCTGTCATGGTAACATCCCATGGCAGGGTCTTCGTCTGCCATGGCACGTTTCTGCCTTGTTTACCTTCCATGTCTGCTGTGCTTCAGCTTACTCTCAGCAGCTCATCTTCGGGCATCTTACTGATGTACTCTGAGTTCCGGTTCTCGTCCAGAACAGTGGCTTTGACCTCACCACCACCGCCCGCCTTTTCCGGCTGTATCTCTGGGTGTTGGACTTGTGGGGGAAACTCCGTGATTGTGAGGAGCTTCCGGGTCTTACATGCACCTTCCATCTCCTCTTTGGCCAGCTCACTATACGCGGGTATCTATGGATGCAGGGCGGTCCGTGATGGTGTGGATCTTGTTCCTCCACTCGAGCTGGCATCTTCAGGACCTAATCTTATCTTTTGGTGATAGCGGATGTTTGCTGTCTTTCTTGCCTGCTTCATCGCGGGTTTCCAATGTGACTGTGGGACGCCAAGGTACTTGTTCGCTGGTCTGGTATGTCTGCTAGTGCCCTCCAAGCCAGCATGACTCTCCTAGTTCGTGTCACTCTCATATTTGAGGTAGGCAGGTGAAGCATTAGGAGGTCTTTTGCCCAAGGACCCCTACTGGAAACTTGAGTACCAACCAGGATTTGAACCCCGGTCTCTTGTATCAACGGGCAGTGCTCTTAACCACTACGCTATCCAGTAGTGATAGCGTCAACTATTGTCTGAGAGGATCATGTGACAGAGAAATCTCAGTGCAGAATAACTGAAACTCCAGCACACACCACAAACCATATTTTTAAAATGGAGTTTTTAGTTTATAGAAACAACTGTTGTTGTTTGGTTAAAATATTGATCTAGTGGGCAATAATAATACGGAATGGTCCCTTTTTTCAACCTAGAAGGAAATTATTTCTTTTCTACTATAAACTTCTACACTATATAACTGTGTATATGTAAATGTATGCATATTGTTATATCCATATCTCTACTTCTAAATATAGATAGATGGATATAAGTAATACACTCACATATATAATATCGCATTGTCTTTTCTTAAATAAGAAAACTTCAGTATGAAAAACTTTAAATTTATGCCTAAAATAACAGGAAAGTGCAAAACTATTCCTTGACAACTGTGTACTCAGACAGTTTTTCCTCTCTCTTCCTTTTGTAAAATTATATATATTTTTGTATTATACTAGTACCATTACAAAATGATTTTGTCATTCAAAAGCACGTGGAAAAGTTGACAGCAGATCTTTTTAAAAGTGTTCTAGCATTTGTCTTTTTTATTATACAACACACACATTCCCTCATCAGCCTGTTTTCTTTTTATTGGACAGAGCAGGACTGGTCATCTGGGTGTGTTTCCAGGCAAAGTGAGAACCCTACCCATTGGCCTTTTGTTTTTCTCTTCATTTTAAGACCTTCTTTTGTTTGCAAGTTTCGGGGGGTGGAGTTTACAGATCTCATATACAAACTCAGGAGACTCCTAATTCTTTTATTGTTTGGCAAATTCCCAAATTAGCTAGGTCATGTGTCCATGTGTTCTGGGGGTAGTGATAGCTGTACAGTTGAAGGTGGAACTTCTGCACAATGTACTAATAGATCTAAATTTATGATTAACATTAATAAGTTTTGCTCATTTGCTCAACAATGGGGCATGAAGGCCACTGATCGCACAAGGGGACTAGTGATTGAAAATGCTTACACGAGATAGCAGCCTGGTCATAACGAAAGGGTAGGACAGCAAAATCTATTCCTAAACACATTTTGAAAAAGGTATTAAAAACTATCTAGTGAAAAGAAACTGTACCCCAAAAAACCACTGCCTTCTCTCTCAAACTGGCTACCAGTAAAGAACAGGCATAATGGGTCCACCAAACCTCACCTGCAGCTCCTCTGTTATTGCAGGATTTTTTCTCCTCCATTAACTATCCTTTAGGATCCTCTGGGGAAATATTGCTATAACTTTTACTTGTTTCTGGGGATCCTTGAGTATGTTAGACACCTGCAGCCTCTGGTGTCCATGAATGATGGTAAATGGAGGAGAACTGCTGGACAGGTGCTTGGAAATGTTACAAGCCTAAATCCTTCTGGGCAAATTGACCCGAGAGACTATGGGATTGGTGTGGAGATTCAAATTGCCCACACTGAGATTTTGAAATTGGTTAAGGGCCCCACCTTTCACACACCATCTGCCTAAAACCAGTCCTAGCCTCCATTACATACACACCCTGTGGTGCCTGGAGATATCACAGGATCTGAACACTCAGAGCAAATTTGCTTTTTGTGCATCATCTGCCCAGGACACTGGTCCTGGCCTTAATGTGCACCATGGCACCCTGGAGATACCACAGCCTTTGGATGCCTAGAACAGACTAGTTATTTATGCACCAGCCACCCAGGACCAAATAACACTAGTCCTAGCCGCCATAAACCTTATGGCACTGAGCAGATGTAATGGTTCCCAGCTACCTGGGGCCCCTTCCTTTCTTCTTTCTTTGTGATCCACATGGCCAGATTGAACTAGGACATAAGGTTGGTAGAATGGACTTCCAAGTGCCCTCTTTTGGACTTTGAAACTTTTCAGGTCCAAACTGTCTGGGAACTCCACTCCCTCCCCCAACCCCACCCCACAGAACCCACTCAGTATCTCAGCACCTGCCCAGCTGAGAAAGCAGAAGGCAGAAACCTGCATCTTCCGATTCATCTGAAAAACCTGGAAGGCAGAAGAACAACAATTTGATTTATCTTCTTCATCTGGTTGGTGTTTATACCAATCTCATGATTTTGGGGAATCCAGCTCATGGTGTTTGAAGTCTTGGAGTTGGCAATACTGCCACATTCCAAGTCCATGCACAAAATTCAGCATTGGGACAAATCTTCAGAGTCTTAAAGTGTAGCATACTGAGGGGCCTCTGCATTTTCCATCTTGGCCATGCCCAAGGATGGTCTGTGACCTCAGCAAGATCTAAATTCCTTCCCCACAAACTGCTGTGTGAAAACCTCTGCAACAAGGATTAAGCATGGAAACATTGATGAAACAGCACATGGATTTCCCTTGCAAAGGTGAAATTCTTTGGAATTCTCTCCCAACTCATTCACCCTTCATTCCTCCTCAACTCGGTGCATTAAGCTGAGGTGCTTTCAGAGATAGAGAGGTAATTGTTGCCTCTGTGTGATCTGGATATTACAGGGCTTAGCCTTTCAAAATACACATTGTGGCCAAACCCTTTCCAATGGCTTTAAGTGACTGGGCACTGCTTTCTAGCCTCCATAAGGGCATATATCCGCTTCTGCTGACACTTCAGCTGTTGGTACAAATTGGACACTTGCTGGAGGATGAACTCTGCTGTCTAGATTCAACACAGCAGCTAGTCCCAGTAGAAGCCTCTGCTGAAGCCTGGGCAACATGAGGGGGAAGTTGACCCCACTGTAGTCATTCCTTACTCATTGGTTTTATATGTAATCTCTTGCACATTGAGAGAACATGGAGGGCACAGTTTATAGTTACTGATTCCAAAAGAATTTTATCATTGTTTTCAGCTCAGATTCATTTCACTTCCTCAGCTAAAACTTCAGTAGAGCTATTCTGCCGGATAACTCCCATGGGCTTGATTTCCACCCCCAGAAGGGCTCTGACTGCAATGTGGGGATAGAAGAGAATTCTCTTCAGGTTGGGAAATGCCCTAATTTAATTCCTGTTTCATGGCAGAAAAGAAACATTGTCAGTGTGTTTCTGAGATGCAGAGGCTTAGCATGACATGAGCAGACTCAGTCAATTCCCCCAACACAGTCTGCAACAGCCCTGCTCTCCTCACAACCAAACTCTACAGGATCCATGACCTCCGCACCAATCCCTCCCAGTATATCTTCTAGACACACTCAAAGCAGCACCCCTCTGATGAGCCAAGCTTCCTAAGGCCTGTAAAGTCCTCAGAATTACACCAGCTGGACCGATTGTCTACTTTTCTTGTAATCTGACATTATATTGTTTTTCTGACCTCCCAATGGAATTGGAAAAATCCCAGAGCCACTATTTCCGGCAGCAGAAAAATCACAGGATCTGTGGACCTTTCAGCACCTTCTCAATAATGGGTCAACTCTTCATAGCCCCACTGAATTAGGGATTCCTTTGAGCTTGCTCCCCTGTTCACTCCTGGACCCTTACACACAAGCATGCACACCCATCCCCTTGCTCTTCACACCAAGAATGTACATGTTCTCAGGGACTACTCTGAGTTCCTTTGTCAGTGTTGTTTTGTGCTTAACAAGTTTAGTCAAAGAACTCCGTACTTGAGAGCCAGATTCTTCACCATGGCAGATACATCCTTTTTGGGCCATTGCATCACCAATTTTGAAGTTCAAACACTGAATCACTTACAACACACCAAAATGTTTAAAATTTTGAATTTGAACAAAAAATGGGGAACTTTTATTGACTTAATTTTTCCAGCCAGCTCCACGCACATTAGGTAATCCATATACCACCATTTTAATGCTTATAATATTTACTAGGTATTTTCAAATACATCATTGGAGTAGGGACTGTCTTTTTGTTCTGTGGCTGTACAGTGCCCGGCACTATTGGCTCCTGGTCCATGACTGGAGCTCCAAGGCACTACTACAATACAAATAAACAAATAAAAACAAAATGACTCATTTGCAAATGACTTATGAAGCCAACCCCTCAGCCCAAAGTCACTAAAATTTCAATTCAGCCAGCACTGTGAAATATAAATATATATATAAAGAGAGAGAGAGACACACACACACACTATTCTTTCTTTCTTCAGGGCAAAAACTTGGTATGGTAAAATCAGAACTACATGTAATACCTCATTAAATTAGCAAGGCTTTTGTTCCTGTTATCTTGCGTTGAACTACAAATGAATACATCAAGTTTTCCAGCAAAATGCCTTCCAAGGTCTGCTTAATTCCATTAGACAGTGTGAAACCATGCATTCAAGCTGCACAGAATGGTAAACAGAATGGGAAGTGTTTCTGAGCATGCTGCAGATGGGCTAAGAAAATCAATAGTTTGTGAGGGAAAGCTTCCAGCAATATAGATTGTTTGAACTACTTACCATTATGTCAAATTCACTTTAGCATCAGCAAACAGACACACTGTAAGATGAATATTGAAAGAAACACTATTTCTACTGTTTGCATTTAAAGACCTAAAGTTGTATGGATTTTTATAATCAAGTCTTTATAATTCAATAACAAGGCTTTTATTTAACCCTTAAAGAGGGATGTCTTGGGTCATTCCCCCCCCCCCATTTGATTCACTCAATAAGAAACTCAATAAAATATTTAGATACACAAATGTCTTCCCTTTATTAGGTCCCCTGTGCATTGGTTGTGATTTTTAAAATACCCTCCCTCATGAGTTCCAGAATCATTTTCAACAAGAGCTTTTTCTCACCATCCAGGTAAGCAAATGAAAATGCCCTCCCCCCTTCTGAAAACTGGGACTGGGCATCAAATCCCACTGTCTAGCTTCCCAAGAGAAACTATTTCCCCTTCAATTCATCATAACATTTAGGCTTGTGTTTCAAGTTAAGCATGTACTTAACTGCTGAATAGAGAAGGACTTAAGCATGTATTTTTAAGTGTGTTACTGAATCAAGGGCTTGAAGGCCAATAAGTTATAACAAAGCTAAAATACATCAGTTGATTTAACTTTAAAATACAGATACTGTCATTTCTGATTAAGAGAACTAACTAAGTTTGCTAACTAGGTTAGCAAAATTAAGATACCGTTCATCAAATAAGGCTCATAATTGGATTATGCACTCTTAGTATCTGGGAACTTCTGTATAACAAATCTCATGAAAGCAGGAGTAAATGATACTGTGGTTGCAACTTGCAGCCACCCAATCCTGGGGCCAGTCTGCTGCCAGCCAAGTCCCTGGTGTAGTTTAAAGCAGCCTCACAACTGATTGTCCATAATTGATTTAGGGTATAAAAATGGACATTTAAATTTTTGGTCCATAAAATGTATCTAAAATTATAGGTGAAGATATTAGATTAATTTACGAAGACTCTCTTAGTTCTTTATCTCAATCTCCTTAGCTTGGCGTGGGCTATGCTCACACTCAGAGAAGCAAGGGCTAGAGGACTCCTGATCCTCTGTGTGATGGATTACCTGTATTTCAAGAAGCATTAGCCTCGCTCCCTTCAATATGACAGCCAGCACATCTAAACCAGCATGGAAAGGGAAGTAAGGAAAAGAGCTGGCTGAGGTTATTTTCCCTAAGGACCACGAGAGGGTCCCTGCTATGCTTTGGGAGCAATGCAGCTATGTACTGCTCCTTACTTGAGGTGGATTGCAAGGTGCTGATCCAATCCTTATTAGGCTGAGGCCAGTATACATGGGAGACCACCTACTACTCTAGTACCTCAACTTCACTCAATGGCTTGCTCCTCAAGAAAAAAGGCGTCTGTTTCAAATTTGTGTCAAAGTTGACAGCTATGTCAATCCAAATTGAAGCTAGTACTCAGGGCTGGCGCAACCCATTAGGAGATCTAGGTGGTGACCACGGTGGCTGGATCTTCAGCTGCCATGGTTGTCGGTAGTATTTCGGGTTGCCAATGATCATCTATTGTACTGCCTATTTTTTAAAATTCTTTTAGGAAATCCAAGTTTTGAATGATCTGAGATTAGAATAAAACAAATCAGTTTTTCTTTAAACTTCTGGCTTTTTTGTAAGAACTGGCTTCCCCGCAAGCAATGGCAGCTCCATACAGTCTGTGGCAGAATGCGCAGAGCTGAAGTTGAAGCAGCTGATTTGCTGCAAGCTGCTGCAGGTTTTAATAATTGATCTATACTCTTTTGAAATGAAATAAACAAGATAGGAATGGAAACATTTAAGTAACAAATACTATTAACTTTTTAAGCATTCTTAGGCTTAGTAGAAGCATAATTTTTGCAATAAACCCTTATTATTTTATTATTCAATTAAGATTTGTAAAATGTCATTTTATGAGCGCAATAATATGATTATAACAATCACTTCTAAATGCATACTTTATGGATGTATTTGATATAGGGCGCATATACACTTCTAGTCTCTTCTATAGAGGTTCTTATACCAGTTTCATCACCCTAGTATCTGAGAACCTTCCAGAAGTATGTTTAGCAGCACAACTAATATCTGTCATGTTAAGTTCATTCTCTCACTCTCTCTCTGTCCTCTCTCCAGTGAAAATCTGTTTTGTTTTGATAGAGTTTTGTTAGGTTTTTAAAAACATATATACATACTGCTATTTTTTTGTGTTAGTGAAGACAAAGTTGAAGACATGCACCTTGAACTCAGAGCAGAAGGTAGTGTGGTTTGCAATGGTCATAAGAACATAAGAATGGCCATACTGGGTCAGACCAAAGGTCCATCTAGCCCAGTATCCTGTCTTCCAAAGGGGGCCAATGTCAGGTGCCTCAGAGGGAATGTACAGAACAGGTAATCTTCAAGTGATCCATCCCTGGTCGCCTGTTCCCAGCTTCTAGCAAGCAGAGGCTAGGGACACAATCCCTTAGTTCCTGTGCAATTCCACCGTTTTTGACTGGCCCCAGAGAAATCTCCATCTCCTGTACAAATGAGCTTTACCCTTGTGGGTGGACAGCTCTGTTGTGTCTAAGAAGCCCAGAGTGTTGAGCCCTTAAACATAAGAACCAAGATCTTGAATTGGACTTGATATTCCATGGGAAGCTAATATAGAAAGCGGAGACAAGGAGTGATGTGCTTGAAGTAGCCTGTGTTGCTGAGGAGATGTGTTGCAGCATTCTGAACTAGGTGAAGTTTCCTAAGGGCTGACGACTTCATGGCCAAATATACTGTATTGCCAAAATCCAGTCAGAAGATGAAGAAGTCATGTGTTAGTAAAGTCATCATTCCCCAATATAGATTAGAGTCTCCTTGCCAGAGTTGTTTGTCTGCACTGCTATGTGAGAGCTTAGCATCAGCAAGGAATCTCAGTGTGCTCCTAAACTACTGAATTGACCAACTGTGTGTGTTTATCTTCAGTCAAAAGGAGGCTTTGCACTGAAGCTGCAAACTCCTCAAAACACTTTCATTTACCAGCCAGTATAACTTCGATCTTGCCTGGCTTTCGCTTCAACCTGCTGTTCTTCATCCATGAGTTGATTTCATCCAAGCACTGAGCCATCTTGGTGATAGCAGTGTGGTCATGTATGTCATCAGCTGCGTGGTATGTGCACACTATACTGCTGGCCCTTGAGTCCATGTCATCTTACGGGTTCTCTTAGTGGCTGCACATAGATATTGGGTAGGAGTAGACAGAGGATTGATTCTTGTGGGACCCCACAAATGAGCAGTCTGGTATGAGCTTCTCCTAGTTCTGCTATACGATAAATAATAGAAGTTGAGGCTTTTACTCTAACTAAACCTCTGTGTGTCCTGTCTTATTCATTGTGGGATCTGGGACACAAGGAAGAGCTGAAGATGGCATTATCGTGGTGAAATGGCAGGGAAGAACACAGTAATCTGTTATAACAGTTTTGCATGAGTGTAAATATTTATTTCAGGGGAGTCACACTAGTGAAAATATTGGTATCGAGGGATGGGAAATCAGCCCCATTCTATTTATAGATAATATCTAAATGTGCATGCTTTGTTTTTAACCCACATCAAAACCCTAAATCCTCTAGAAAATTGGAATATTGAAAATCAAAAACCTAACCTTGCACATTAAGCTCACTGCTTAAACATTTGGATGGCAAAGTCAGTTTTCCTAGCCATGATTTTAAAAAAAAGTTGTGGCATGAGATTTATTTCTCATTTAAATTTACTGAAGTTAAATTAGGGCAGGGCTGAATGGGACCAATTGTGTTTTCATATTAGCTAGTTGCCATGTTTCTAACAACCACTAGGAGAAAAAAATGTTGCCTACAAGAACGTAAATACGTTTCCTAGATGATTTTGTATAGCTGGCTACATTAAAATTAAGAAAATCTATGGAGTGCTTGCGTGTTGTTCTCCCTCCCCCTGTTGAAAAATAATACACCTGAAAGAAATGTTGTCCTACAGACCTTGAACAGAGCCTATTTTGAAGCATACTATATAGCTCAGGGTCCCCAACGCGGTGCCTGTGAGCGCTGACAAGCGGCGTCATCGAGAGGCTTCACCCCTGAATTTCTGCAGCATTTTGGTGGATGCTCCATCGCCACCACGGTCCTTCATCTGGCACCCACCAGGCAAAAAGGTTGAGGACCACTGATATAGATCATCAACAGTAATCCAGATAGTGACTTTAGACCAGTGCAAATAGGCTCACTACTGCTGTCAAACCCCAGTGCAAACATTCAGAGACTGTTCCTTCTCCTTCAAAGAGCTAGAGATGCCAGAGCAGTACTGAAAGCTCATTAACATTCACATCATCCCCAGCCTCATTATCTCACCCAGATGTTTCTGTGACTGTCCCTTTAAAGAATCCCTGTCTAAATTTTATTTACATTTGTTCAGCAATATTGATGCTTAATGAATAAATGTAGTATGCTGTCAGTACTGGAGACTAATTAAATCTATGTATGAGTCTGAGAACCTGATTGAAAATCTGCAGTAACTAAACTGGGTTTAAATAAACACTTTAGTGTAGTGCTTTAATTACACTTTAGTTTGTAATGCAATTTTTGGCTGTTTAAACTATGATTTAGGTTGAGCTAATTACAAATGATTTTCTACTCTGTAATTAATAATAACAAAATTGTAATTAGACAGCTGTTCTGGATCAGGGCGACAGTTTGTATTAGCTAACTCATGATCAGCCTGGCAGATATACAAGAACAGCACATAGGGATAGGGACATACCTCACCTTTCTATGGTTCATTCTCAACTAAAATGGTCATTGTTCTTGGGAATGACTCAAAAGATTCTTTGTTTTTGTAGAGCTAAGGTTTGTATTTCTGCTGATAGTCTTCTCAGCAATTTGAGCACGGGAGTATCTCCCTTCTTAGCAAGGGTTACTCCATTGAAGGTTGGTATAGATGGGGGTCATCGGGTGCCTCTCTCCTCCATTCCAGGAATACCATTTTGTTTCCTTTTATGCTCCATCTTTTGATGGCTGTGATCATGTGCCCTTCCTCATGCCAAGAAGACAGGTCAGTGGAATACCAGTGGAATTAATCACTCAACATCCACCACCCACTGGAAAGACATATGCCAATATAATAAAACACTAATGTTAGGTTCCTAAATTTATGTTTTTGGCAGCTAAATAAGTGACCTGATTGTCAAAAGTTCTGAGCTCCAAACTGCTCCCACTGAGTTTCCTGGCTTATTCTAAATACTGGACACCTTGTGAATGAGCCTGATCTTATGCTATTTATAGCTCAGTTTCGCAGAGCCTGTAGTTTTGTAGTGGTTGAGTGAATTTCAGAGAAGCAGCTGAACTCTTGGAGTTTTGTGAAGTTAACATTTCATTAACATTTAAAATTTTGATAGAAAAGTGAGAAAGGTAAACCAAATTTGTATGACTTTTTTTTTTTTTTTGGAAACTAGCTTCACTATTTACTTGTGGAGTCTTTTTTCTGTATTCAATTGTTGCATCTTGTTAAAAGTAGATTGTGAATTGTGCCCTTGTCTGACAATGGAAAAAGTTCCCAAAAATTCAAACCAGTTTAATCAAGTTTGCTTTTAAAACTGGTTTGAAATTTTCAGCAGTGGAATTTCCCTAATTATGACTGGGCTATAGCAATGAAAATAATAATTGTAATACTGTATGAAATACTGAATGACACATATCACATTGCTTATGGCTTGATCAGCGTCTGATTCATCGTAGGATGGTGTCAAGACATAAGGGGACATATAATTAAAATGAGACATGGATTTAATTGCTGCTGCATATGTTTAAGCACAGGCACGGATGAACCACTGATGGAGCTAAAATACCTACCATTACTAACTCATTCATTAGGATAATCTCATGTCCAAAGGTTTGCGAGTTATTAGCAAGCTTGGTGCATCTGTAATTGACAAATCCATTTAAAGACTAATGTCAAGTATCAGAGGGGTAGCCGTGTTAGTCTGGATCTGTAAAAGCAGCAAAGAGTCCTGTGGCACCTTATAGACTAACAGACGTATTGGAGCATGAGCTTTCGTGGGTGAATACCCACTTTGTCCGAAGCACCCACGAAAGGGACTAATGTAACTATAAATCAATTATATGAACAATAAATGTAGTGCAACTTTTAAACTATAATTATGTAAGTAAACTAATATACTGGGACTGATGTTTCATTTAAAAAAGATTCTGTTTGATGTTTGTTGCATTCCTCCATATCTTTTTAAGGTGTCATGTGAACTGTCTTCACAGATTGAGGGATTAACCATTCTGTTTTTATGGGCCAAGTCTAAAATATTCCCCTTGCCTACTCTGGTTAGGGGCAGGATGAAAAACATGCCAAACTGAGTAAAATGACAAACACGAAGTATCCAAAAGAATGCAATGAATACAGTGTTCACCTAGTCAGGAGTTATGCAGCGCACCTCAGCAAAAGGCAACTGAGATGAAACAAACTAAAAATGGATACATTTAATTAAAAATGATCTGTGTATCCTTTTTCTGACCACTCCTTCTTTACATCTGCCCAGAACGTCTGTGGACTCTGCTAGGATTCTTTGACATACTCTTTACAGTAACGTATTTAATTTCTTTATGTTCCGTGGTCTGTATTACCCTTATATAACTTTTCTATAGGCACATAAATGTTCAGTGTTGCAAATGAAACATTATGAATACACAAAGAAGCTTTAAATTAATGTGGCTATTCTGCTTGTTTCCTAGTTTCTATGATGTCAGCAAAACTCGTAAATACATCTGCAGAGAATAATCCTAAACCTCTATAAAAAATCATTTTTAATTTTTGGGTCAATGTAGTATATTTTAAAACTTTTTTAAACACAAACTACTATATTACTTTAGTGTATTTCCTATTATAGCAATTTTAAAGTAGATCAAATATTTTGTCTAAGATATTTGGCAATGTCCCATTAAGTATTACTATACCACTCTTCTTCTATCCCCCTCACCAATTTAGACTTCCTGTAGATTTACATAGAGTCACTAAGATTCACACCTATGTACCCATAGTAATTACATATCACTTCTAATTTTGACCCACTGAGTCTGATTTTAAAAAAGTGTAAGTTTTTATTCATATGCCAAACCCCGGAACGGAAGGGGTGGAAAAAGCAGCTAGAAAGAGGGTATAAAACGGTGCAAGTTAAAGTAGCCAAAACCAATTTTAACTTACATTTCCTTATGGCTCCTCATTATATAATCTACACCATTATAGATAGTCATGGAATTGATTAATAGTCATAAATTAGATCAATGGTGTCACTGTCTGAGGGTGTCTGAGTGTGCGAAAGTGTAAATTAAACAAACTTCACCTCTGAATTTGGCCTCCATTTTAAAATTTCATTTTCCTAAATGAAGGGAGAATCCAACTTGAATATTGTGCTTGCCTTCAGAGGGCACAGGTAGTGCACTTTCCCAAATACTTTAAGGAATCTGGATATCCTTTCTGCCCTTCTCTCTCCATTTTGCTTATAAATGTTGATGTGCTTTAGCAAACTCAGCATTAGGTGTCAAGTATCAGAGGGGTAGCCATGTTAGTCTGGATCTGAAGTGGGTATTCACCCACGAAAGCTCATGCTCCAATACGTTTGTTAATCTATAAGGTGCCACAGGACTCTTTGCTGCCTCAGCATTAGGTAACATACATAAAGCTGTAGAAGACTACCATGGGCTTTCCAAATGGCTGACAATGGGACTTCCTGCAATCAGGTCACTTAAAATTGGGTTTCCAGTATGCTGAGATTGTTAAGGTACTGTTTCTCACAATGTTCACACGTGAAAATCAATTTGTTGATTTTGTGTCGGTGTAGCACATCCTCCAGCAGGAATACACCTGGAAATAATCAAACTGTTTTTCTGCCCTGAGAATTTCAGAAGGATACTGATCTATAAACTGAATTCAGCCTCAAATTGTACTTGTGCCTTAGCACTTTGCTCTTTTGCTTCAGTGATTTTATGGCTTTACCTTGTCCTAAATGTTTTTTGTTGTTCCATCTCTCTCTGATTCTCCTCACTGATTATTCTAGAGGACAAGATCTTACTTCTCGCTGATTTTAAGGTCCTGTACTTTATAATAATGCATACCTTATGCATTCAGCATTACTATTTGTGAATCATGATACTTTTCAGATAAAACTCAATAAAAGTAAATCCTCTCAAGAACACATAGTTGGACACAAAGGCATCACTCAGCCAGCCACCTCCAAAATTCCCTGGATCTTTAGGTAGAACACTCATAAGAACATAAGAATGGCCATATAGGGTCAGACCAAAGGTCCATCTAGCCCAGTACCCTCTCTTCTGACAGTTGCCAATGCCAGCTGCTTCAGAGGGAATGAACAGAGCACACAAACACTAAGTGATCTAGCCCCTGTTGTCCACTCTCATCTTCTGGCAGTCAGAGGCTAGGGACACCCAGGGCATGGGGTTGCATCCTTTACCCTGTTGGCTAATATACATTAATGGATCTATCCTCCATGAACTTATCTAATTCTTTTTGGAACCCTGTTATAGTTTTGGCCTTCACAACATACCCCAGCAAGGAGTTCCACAGGTTGACATTGTGTTGTGTGAAGTTGAACTTCCTTTTGTTTGGTTGGTTGACTTTGTTGGGTTCGTGTGTGTTTGTCTGTCTGTGTAGAGCTCTCAGATTTGGAAGGAATACTGTAGACTCTAGTCAAGAGCAGATCTGTCTTAGTAATATTTTCTTTTACCTAATGATAGATCAATCCATGTCAGACCAAAGTTTTATCCATATTGTTCCTTGTAACTCTCAGTCCATATTCAGCATCAGATTTGAATGTAGTTTAGGTAGCATTATTTTAATTCTTTTGTGAGTTTAAGATGCTACTGTTTTATTTATAAAAAATCAAGAGTGATGTCACTGCAGCCATTGGAGTTACACCTATGTGAAATTGGTGCAAGTAAAATGAGAATCAGTATATGTGTCTTAGTGACTTTCCATTGAGTTGTGTTGCTTCTTTACCCTCTCTTCCCCCACAACAGAGATCAAATTTCTTGCAAAATAAACCTTTATATGTATAGGTACTGTGTTCTTTGCATATTATATACCATGAATATTATTCATTGTTTACCCTTAAAATCTTAACATTTACCAACAATACCAGATGCAATATCTGTGATTTCATGGCATTTACCTATATTTAGAAGAGAAAATAACCGTGTTATAGCTCAGGTATTAATATGTGGTACATTTGGGGCTATAACTTTTGAAGGCAAACATTGTATATACATTTGAGGATGCTTGATTATGAGCTAAAAAACAAAAGATGCAGCCAGTGCTTGTGAGTATGGAAGTAAATGGTCAGAAGACATAAAAAAAGATTAGTTCCTGTCAGTCTGGTTTTATATCAGGGAATCTTGATTACAGTGAAAACCATATCCCATTATTATTCCTATACAGTTACTGATATCTTTACTTGTTTTGTCTGGCTAGGATCATGATGAAAAATTCTAATGGTTATAAGAGTTACAATCATAAAAATTGTAGGACTGGAAGGGACCTTGATAAGTCATCTAGTCCAGTCCCCTGCCCTGAGGCAGATCTAAGTATTATTTAGACCATCCCCTGACAGGTGTTAGTCTAACCTGTTCTTAAAAACCTCCAGTGATGAAGATTCCACAACCTTTGTAGGTAATTTGTTCTAGTGATTAATTATCCTTAAATCACGTAGTGATAGAAGCTGAGATGAAACGTTAGCATTTACCAACAGTTACATACAGTAACATCTGAGAAACCACAGTATTTCCCAATATTTAGAATTGAAAATAACTGTGGTACCAATGTCTTATACAACACAGTAAGCACCCAATTCTCATCTCACTTGTACCAGTGTAAATCAGGAATAACACTACAAAAGCTAACCAAGCTACGCTGCAATAGAACCAGTGCAAATACAGTAAAAAAATCACATCACTTCACATTATATACATACATACATACACACATAGAGAGGCATTTTAATCCAATAGCTCCTAAATATAATTCTGTTTCCTTGCTTGTAGGTTTTACCTTCCAAGATTGCTGAAACTGATGGTATGCCTAATGCCTACACCAAGTAATGTCTTTCAAAGGTTTTGGACAGTTACCATCTTTTATTTTAGTGATAAGTGATATAGAACAAATTAGAGGAAAAGGAATCTCTTTGAAGTCAGATGTTAAGGTGCAGAATTACCTGGATCATTTAAACAGAAGATTGCACCCTAAATCACTGAGAACACGGTGGGTGACCTAGAACATTTGTCACTGGGCATGGAACAAATGTTATAAAAACTGCTAGACAGAATCAAATATCTTGAATAATCTGTGTCATGGAAACTTTTATTAGAGATGCTAAAAATGGTGTGACATCATCATAACTCTTCACTCAGGATTTGATTCAGCAAGATACTTAAATGTCAGTTCACATGCTTAAAGTTAGGCAATCTTATTGAAGTCAATGGGGCTATGCACACCCTTAAAGTTAGGTAGATACTCAAGAACTTTGCTGAACTAGGGGCTTGGTCCTGATCCCCTTAAGCAGTCCCTCCATGTTTAATGCACTGACCCTTCTCTTTGTTCTGTCTGCATAGCACCTACTGCAGTGGGGCTCCTAGGGGCTACCACCATACAAACAAATAAATAATTCTTTATTCAGGAGCCCACAACCTTCAAAATTAAGATTTAAAGTTGACACATTCATTCACCAGTTCTGATTACAGCTCTGCTTAGATGTTCTGAGACAGCAACAGGCAGATTTGAAAGCAACCTGAAGCATTATCTTGTACTATGAGCCTCTTGTCACTCAAAAAAGTCAGCTGTGTTCCTCCAAAATTATGTGCATCTTACCCCATTATCTGGGACTCATCAGGGACTCTGTAGCCTCATGTTTCTAATGATAATTCAGATATCCTAGAAAGGTGGCAATTAGCTAGTTTTATAGTCCTAAATATAAAGGATTCGCTTTCCTAGAGGAAATAAAAAGGGACAGATAAGACTCTTTGCCAGAATCACCACAAAATTCATACCATGAATGGAATGAGACCAGATGTTCACTAAAGCCCATTACAGCAAAGAGCAGCCCTCAGAGTGAAGGAGGAGAAATTTCCAGAACAGCTACAGTCTATGACGGATTGCATCAGGGAGGGGGATTCCTGAGTAGCTTAATATTAACTATAGCAATGATCTGACTTGCTGATGTCAGGGGAGACACTATTTTACTAAGTATGCACAAAGCACATCTCCCAGTCTCCAAATTATGACACTGATTTTCTATTTTCCTTGAATAGGGGCACATATTGTGTATATTACTATTGATTTTCCTTCCCCATTGATTCCCTGCATACCGTGTCATCACTTCATAAGTATTGCAGCCTCATGGGTAGAATAGGTCTCGACACAGGCTGCACCACCCTGAGTACTACTTTTAAAGCTTTAAAACCTTATTTTTTCATTGAAATATTACATATGACTTGGAATCATCAAGTTGTGCACATCACTATGATCTTATTGTCACATTCATCCTTCTTCCCATTTCCCTCCTATTGTTTCTTACACTCACTTGTAACTTTTTTTCCAGTTAGATCAAAAGCTTTCAGGGCAAAGACGTCTTTCTACTAGTCTAAAACAAGAGGGTCTCAATTCTGATTGAGGTCTTTGGGATCTACCATAGCACAAATAATAATTAGGAATCTTCCCTCATAAGTGAGGGAAATCACAAATACTTCAGACTATGACTAACAAATTAGAGAAAGGGGGGAAATTAGGACAGCTGTTTAAAAACAGGAAGCTCACCTTCAGCAAGGCTCTTGGTAGAGAAACACTGGAGATAAACTGCCCCCACCTGCCACTACTGTGATTAAGGGTGCTATTTTCAAATGATCCTAAGGGAGTTAGGAGCAGAAGTAACAATTTACATTCACTCTGTCTTTAAAGTCCCTTCTTACTGGCTTAGTAAGAAATGTGGAAGACGGTGTGACCAAAGACACAAATTAATAACATTTAAAAATAGTTGAAGATTTATACAGTATAAGACTGCATTTCTGATGTCAATGATTTAAAGGAATGAGATGAATGAATCAAGACCAGTTATTTTAAATCATGACTGAATATATTTTAAAAGTTATGCTGTGCCTCAAAGTTATGAACTTGAGACAGAAATTATTGGGTGATGTCCTCTGTCTTATGCTATGCAGGATTTATAATGAACCCATTTCACCTTATTATCTTTGAATCTGTGCCACAATATTAATGTCAGATAGAGGCAAGATTTGGGCCAAAATGAAGAACAGTTGAGAGGTACCTGAAGGCTGGCTTTTGGGAGGCTCTCTCATCAACTCCGTATTGATGATAGGGTTCTACCAAGGGCTAGTATGAATTGTTGTAGCTTCCTCACACCCTCTAGAGTGCAGGGCTGCTTTCAAAATAGCCATATGTGTGTGTGAGAGAGAGGTTGCTCACTGCTTCTCATCTAGGGAAAACTTTCTCTCTTTTGTATTTTTGATCATGTCTCAGATATCTCAGGAGCACATAAGAGAGATGGATAATTACTACTTCATTTCTAAGTGTTCATAAAATTATTTAAGTGATACTGAAGTAACAAAAGTCTACCTGTCAGTTGTGACAGAAGGGTTTGGGCAGGAAATACAGCTTTTGAAAATTATACATAAATGCTCTGACAAAGTGGAGCAAATGTGAAAGAATTTAGGTTCCTTTCCTCTCTTCTTTACAATAAATAATAACTACAGTCACCTCACAAAACTAGGGTAACCAGCTGTCCTGATTTTATAGGGACAGTCCCGATATTTGGGGCTTTTTCTTATATAGGCTCCTATAACGCCCCACCCCCTGTCCTGATTTTTCTCATTTGCTGTCTGGCCAGCCTATGCAAAACACATAGTTAAAAAGACTTAAAATATTAAAGATTTTTTTCATTCCAATCTCACTGCTGTTCTAAAAAGTTAGTGAATAGAAAACTATGCCCTCTTTGAGAAATTAGATCACACTAGATGGCAACTTCTTACTTCAAGAGGCAGGGGTCTTCACTGATTTAGGGTTGCAGTAGAAAAGGGATTAAACTGTACTGTTGCTGATTCTAAAGCACTTTGGACAAGATTGCAGGCCCATTCTGGCCTGAGATGAAGATGGAATAGTGGGTGTCAGTAGCTCAAAGAAGGTACTTAGGACCAGATTTGCAGAAGTATTTAGGTGCCTAAGATGCACATAGGCACCTACAGGAAGTTTCAAAACCACCTCATGCATCTGACAAAGTGGGTATTCACCCACGAAAGCTCATGCTCCAATACGTCTGTTAGTCTATAAGGTGCCACAGGACTCTGCTGCTTTTACAGATTCAGACTAACACAGCTACCCCTCTGATACTCATCAGGTTAGGCACCTAACTGCCACAGACATCATGTGAATCCAAAAAGCCTGGAACATTTCATATTTAAAAATAAAGTTTTATTTATAAGAAGCCACCTTTTGCCTCACCTCCTGCCCCTCTAATAAGATATCTGTTCTCAACATTCATTGATGAATAATGCAATGACTTTTTGACCTCCCATGATATGTCAAATTATGGATCACAGCATCCACGATCCTTATAATTCCTCCCAAAATAAATAAGGGGCACTTGATTTTGCAAGTCAATTTGAGCAAAATTAAATTTGTGTTTTACCGTCTTCCAAAAGGTTAGGATTTTTCAGAAGGACATAGTGTTGGCCTAATTCTGTTCCAAATTAATACTGCGGTAATTTTCCCTTTAACTTCAGTGCGAGCAGAATTAGGTCAACACTGAGCACTTTTGAAAATCCTACTCAAAATATTTTCCCTACACATTTGGGTAAATTCATTCTTGGCACAATTACATCATCTTTGGTGACTGACTACAGACCTGATCCACTGTAGCCACATTGGCTTCATTGGAGTTACACCATAATAAATTTGACCTACCCTATATTTTGTTGAATGCAACATTATTTGATGATGTATAATGAAATGCTCATTTAAATAGTAGGGGAAAACACAAAGTTTTTTTGCTGTTTGGGGGGAGGAGGTGGTAATAAATCACTTTGCTGCTACTTGCCAGGCAGATATCTACATGAATAGAAGAATTCCAGCATATCTGTATTTTTGAGTTCCTGTTCTAGTTTATATTTTAGGAGGAAAAAAATGTACAAAATGGCTCATCTTGTTAACACTCATTCAGATTTCTTTCTGTATGATGGACTTTCCACAACTGTTACATAAAGTGCCGATTTGAAACCAGCCCTGTCATGTATACTTCTACAAACTATGAACAGTACTAAATACTTTAAAATGAATCAATTGCCAGTGAAATGTTTTAACCTCTTTTTAGGTCAAGAAATAGCAATTTTCCAAGCTCACTGTAACCTGAGAATTAAACCTGAGAGGCGAGTGTGCACTACACACTTCATTTGGTCCATAAAATTTATTGAAAATACTCTTGCTCAGGACTGTACTTGAAGTTTTCTGTCATAAAGTTTAGGTGTGGTTCCTTTAAGTTGTATTCGAAGTTGTACTCAGAGTGAACTTCCCTCAAATCAACTACAGGGATTTGAAATATGCAATTCTTTCTTTTGTTAAGAATATAAGAGAATAAGTGATAAAACATGGCAGGATATGCTCATCCGTATAAAACTTGGGAACATTGCTGAAGCAATGTGCAAGTAAAAAATATTCATTGTTTGTACAGCAGAGTATGTATGAAAATGACATTCTGTCTCTAGTCAATCAAGGGGGTTTTGTGCTGAAATTCTACTTCTAGCTGCATTGCATTCCAGACTCAGTACTCCGGGAAAGCCACCTTAACGCCTCGCTCCCCTGGGCTGTACAATCACACTTATCAAGCATATGCAGGCTGGATTGGCTGATATACCCTTTGAGCTTGATTCTGATCTCACTTACTGACAGTACGCAGGGGCAATAAGCAGTAAGTGAAGTGAATAGACTTGCAATAGTGTAAACCAAGTTTGAGTAAGATTGCAATGCATAGCACTAAGGTCTGAATGGACTGCATTAAAAGATAAGTGACTGCACAATGCAAAAATGTAGAATTCTAGTAATGATCTCAGCATTGACCCATCTAAAATATGGCATAGGCTAATGATATGAAAATCAAGATGAAATTGTTTATCTGCATGTCACTAGTTTGTAATAAGAGACAAGCAAGTAATAGTTCACTCTATTATTGTAATTACAGTCTTATTCCGTTGTACCCGAGCGGATCAACATAGTGTTGTGAGTACATTACAGTTAGTGGTGGTTCCTTCAACGTAGGCTTCACTGACAAGAAAAACAACCATATATGTATATGAATGACTCATCTCCCTCAGGAATGCCAAGTCATTTGTCCTGGTGCATATTGTACTCAACAGATGACTGACAATTCTTCACTCTCAGGTTGTGGAAGATCAGCAACAGACATATTTTTTGGGAGTGAAGATGAAAAACTTATTTATGTGGATTGATGACCTGAATCTTCTTTCAAGTTTTCATTTTTACAATGATGGCAAAGAACATAAAATATGTAATTCCATGAGACGATAATAAGGAAAAAATAGGATGCTATCTCCTTTTCACTTGTTTCTTTCCTTTCTCATAAACTCATTGAGAAATGGCCCATCCAAAATATCTAGTGTATAATAGGTAATAAAATGAGTAATATTCCATACGATCATTGAGATGGGATGTGAAAAAGTGGGCTCTCTTCTTTACAAGGTACACATTCTAGCAAAAATATGACAGTTTCTCATTTTAAAAACTGCTAAGGCTGAAGTTGCCATTTCTGAAATGGTGTTATGCTCATTTTTTCCAGCAGTGAATTTGGCAGCGTGCATGCATACTGGTAAGGAAACATTTAAAATAAAAACAAACAACTCCTCTACCTTTCTTTTCCTATTAATTAGCCAAATTCTGCCTTCACGTAAATCCAGAATAACTTCACTGAATTCCACAGAATGTGTGTACTCAGAATCATATATGTTTACTTTAGTGAGAAAAAAATATGATTATTTTTACTCATGCTAGCATTGCAGAATAGGTCTGTGGATTAAGACTGACTTTTTTTTTTAAACACAAACAACATGACATATTAAAGATTAATATTTGAAGCTCTTATTTGAAAATATGAAGCTAAATATTTTGTTAAACTGTGAGATAGATGGTCCTGGATCTAGAACTGAGTCTGAAAATCAAACACTAAGGATAGTTTTACACTGCTTGTCATTATTAAACAAAGTACAAATCTGAAAGGGGTTCCTTTATGTCATTCCAACTCCTGTAAATAATTTCTCCTTTGGAGACAATCATTCTCATTTATGATCATGCTGTGCACTTATAGTATTCTAGTAAAAGTTATTGGATAAGAGTCTGGATAATGATGTTTCATACTTAACAGCTTCAAGCTTTTATTTCTTTTAAGTAAATTCATTGCTAATGTAAATGGTGGATTGACAAAGCAGTCCTCCAATTTATGGAAAAATTTCACACAAAATTTAAAATGTTCAAAGTTGATTCTATTCTGAAGGTTTCAAAATTGAAGATTTTTGTTTGTTTTGAAAAAAAAAATTTGTTGAAAAAATTCAAATTTTTTAACATTCTTTCTGGGGCAGGAGGAGTTCCCTCTTTCTCCCACTATTTTCATATTGTGTAACTTTTCAAAATACTCCCAAAAAGAATGAGTGAGAAAGGAAGAAAGGTGATGAAAGTGGGGGGAAAACGCTCCCCAAAATTTCAAAATTAAAAGAAACCAAATTTCTGAATGTTCATTAAAATTGAACAATCAGCAATTTTTAGATAACCTAACGCTTTTGAGAAAGGCCATTTCTCATGAAAAATATGTTTGCATTAAAAAGTTTTGACCAGCAGTCTTATTTATCTACAGTGTAGATGCAACATGGGCTTACTAATGCTGCTCCACCAATGTGTTTTAATTGGTCCGAAGGGACCATATACTCTAGAGCTGGAAAAGTAGTTCAGTCATCATGTTCATTAAATCCCTGTCTTCTGTTAAATAGTACCAGCTATGGTACTACCATATTTGTTTGAAAATTTTCCAGCCAACTTCTCTTTTTCTTTTTAACAGAAATTTGTTTTTCACTATATGACATTTTCCTTGGAAAACTATGAATTTTCATCATTAATATGAAAATTGAAAAAGCTTTGGTTTGTGTTTTTTGGAAAATTTTGACAATTTTTTTTTTATTTTCCTAAAATTTTCCAAAGAAAAAAATCCCATTTTCTGATCGGTTTTAGTTTTTGGGAATGTGGAGATATGATTTCTAGGAACTAGACTCAGACTAACAATTCACTTCACATAGAGTAAACAGCTGTTAAACAGTGGGCTTGTAATTGCTGTTGTATTAGCTTGAGGTATAATTTGAGTGTTTCCCCTAACATGGCTCCTGACCTCACACACAAATCTTTAGGTAGAGTTAAGTGGTGGTTTAAACTCAAGCTAGCTAGCCCATCAAGGAGTAAAGCTGAAGCTAAAGTACTGCTGACACTTCAATTACTAAGTGCAGAGGGTATGCAACTACAAGTTCCATCAAGTGCCAGGAGTCCCCCACTGCCTTTAGCATCATTAAAGTCCATTTAGTTGATGTTTAGTAAGCCATATGAGTTTCTGTGTTTATTTTTACATGAGCTGAGAGCCTGAAAGGTGGCCATATTTTAAAAACAGAAAAAAAATCATAAATATTTTGGCAATTAGAGTCATCTTAATAATAACACACTGATCCCTCAACTCTCAAAGGCTTTAGAGGAATGAGGTGTGATGGCCATTTTATCGTACTCATCCAACTTGAAGGAGATCCAATTTCTCTAATCTTCACTCCAGTGGTTCAGGTAGATAACCCACTGAAGGACACATAAATAGAAGAAAAATAAATTGTCCTGGCAGACATCTAGGGTATTAGGAGTTAGTTACCTGAATCCTAAATAGTTACATTTAGAAAGATGAGGTTCCTGTCAAAAAGCCCTACAACTCTCTTTTTCTGCTTAACCCTGAAGGATTTCTATAAATGCTCAGTCTCCAGTGAAGAACTCTGTCCCTTTCTGTAGAGTGGGAAAATGGATCCCAGTGATAAAACTTTCATTATTATTTATATCAAATTAAAGAAGAAAAACAACAACTACTATCTTCTGGTCGTCTGGTATATTATACATCTGAAATGTACTGTCTGTTCATTTTAGAATGCACGTCCCCTGAGGCAGGGACCATATCTTCCTCTATGTGTTGTACAGCACTGGCAGGTTTCAATAATAAATAATAATAATAATAATAATATAATGATAATTTTCATGATAATATCCTCACCTCAAATAGCACACAAAGTATGGCAGGTCAAAAAGAAAATATGGGACAATGGTTCAGGCATCAGAGGATACAGAGACAACATGAGTGAGGAGATGAGAACAGGAAGAATTAATGGAAGAAATGAATCTGAAGGAGGAGTTTGAAAAAGAAAAAGGACATGGAACTATCTCCTACCTTTTGACCACCAACCAAGTGTGGGAGACATCTTGAGGCAAATTGGAGAAAGGAGGTGAAGATCACAATAAGGAGAGACAAATTATGAAATTATGCCAAATCTTAAAAATCAGCCAGGGAACTTAAACTTCATACTATAAATACACAGGAAGCCAGAAAAGGTATCTGAAGAGGGAAGTTACATGGGTAGAATGGCAGGACTGGAAGATGACCTTAGCATTAGTGTGTGTGTAGGGGGAGTATCCTGTAAAAGATGGTGGGAGGGCAGAAGATAATATTAATTAAGGCATGAGTTGACCAAAGCACTTACAAGTTTTAGCAGTAGGGGTAGAGTAGGAAGGACTGATTTGGTATAATTACCAAGGAAGGGGTGACAGACCCCCCCCACACACACATTTTACAATGGACATGATAAATATTAGCCTTAAATGGGTAGAAAGTTATTTCTCTGCTATAACATTTATTCTCAAATTTATTTTGTTGATTATTAATTCAGCTCTTGTGATTATAATGTAGCAATGAAAGATGGAATAATATGTACATGGAGAAGATGATAAATTCAGGTCTAAAAGGAGAGATGGTCTCACCTACCTTCCCAAATAATTGATTATCATAACTGGAAATCCCTGTATGATCCACATAAGAGGTATGGCACTCGCACTGAACTCTTGGATGTGTATCCCTGCACAACTCACACATGTGCTATGTGCAAGAAATGAACTAGGAATATAGGAAGCAAGATTATTTATTAAATATTCTGTCCTCTTCAGTAGGGCTAAAAATGAAGGCTTATTTGAGGAGCTCAGTTACCTTCTGAGAGAAATGCCATGGGAATTTTAATGGCCATTAAGACTCCCTACTGCAATGTGAAAGTTAGTCTAATGTATTGGCACTAATACAGTGCCTCTTCCCATCAGAGCAGAATTGGCTGTTACTGTTATAGTTGAATTATGTTCATTTCCCCCCCTTCTTTACAAATTTAAGCCTGTGATGTTCTCATCAAGGGAAATGATGATAGAGTTACAGAAGGTATGTACGGTAATTAAATTTCCTCAGCAGAAATCAGTAAATAACCTACAGCAGACGATTTCCTTTCTTTGTTTCATTCTGTAAACTGCAATATGTGTTGACTTCCAGGTACCGTTCAGCAAAAAGGAAAAGTGCACAGCAGGCTGATTGTTCCTAGCATTCTGCAATGAAAAATGATGAGCAGAAAGTCATCACGGGAAACCCCAGAAAAAAAACCAAATTTCAAAACCAGTGCTTGTCCCCTACATTTTCACATTTGCTGAAAATAACTTCTGCTCTATTTCTTGCCCAAGTTGTAGGTCAACAAGGACAGCTGCCTTTTATTTCAAAGAAGGCTGATTGTTGAACTCAGCTCCAGATAGTGTTAATTCTATGTGATCTCTCTGCAACAAAGAAGCACACACACACTGCTGTCCATTCATAGGTGATTAGAGTCAATGACAATAGAGCTTTCTATTGATGTGCTCCATCATCTTGTCACTGAACTAGACTGTGTTTTGCACTGGCCCGGCTGGTCCTAAACCTCTGACTGAAAGAAGTTGAGCTTGAATGACAGGGAATGGATCACTCACTAATTGCTCAGTTCTTTTCATTTCCTTTGAACCGCTGTCACTGGCTACTGTTGAAAGACAAGATATTGGGCCACATGGACCACTGGTCTGACCCATATGGCTGTTTTTATGTAGAACAAAAACCTCCAAGATTTCTTCCTTTCACTGTAGAACTCTAAGTTACCAAATTTGAAGAGCTTAGAGACCTTGTTCATCACGTTCTCACAGCTCTAATTCTGTTATCTCCATGCTTTCATAGTCCTGGAATGAGTTATTGTTGCTTAACTTCGCAATGTCATTAGAATGAAGCACCACTCTTCATTTTTCTAAATAGTGCCATTTGACCAAGTATGTAGCTTAATCCAGCCTTCACTTCTGAACAGATTTCCTCACAAGTGGCAATCTCTATCAAGGTCATGCTGAGAGGTGACCTTGCATAATACCTTGCACCATAATGAGGGCACTGTCTAATGACATTCAATCAAAAAAACAGAAAGTTTCATTAGTGAGGTTTGGATCTGTAGCTCTTGCCTGTTTTATGGAGGTTGGAGCATTTTAAGCTAAAAATTACTGATGATACTTTTTCCAGCCACATCGGCTTCATATTTCATACCATCCAACAGTGTGTAGTGCTCTTAGCAGCTGCTGGCCCTACCCTAGCCTTGATGAGCAGCTCCAGTGCCATTCAGTGGATTGGGGATGAGGATGATTCTGACTCACTAACCCAGGCAGGCTCAAACATTTCCCATTTATTCCAGCTATTTGATAAAAACAGTACTTGGGCTTTAGGGAATTAATCTGTATGCTCCCCAGTAAATATAAAAGGGGAAAGCTGGTAAAGTCCATTAGGGTGTTGAATTTATGCTTGTCTATTTGTCAAGTGACAGGGAGGCTGTGATCTGCACTATACATCAAAGATTAGAATTTGTCTTGACCGTATGTTTGCTAATCAATGTTTCTCTGACATCAGTACTATAGATTCTTGTGTCCTTTCCCTATCTCTGTCTTTCCTTTCCTTCTCTCATTTAGAGCTCACAAAAGCAACTGGATTGATAGCCTTGGAAATTGTAGCCCTCTGTCATCAGAAACGGTGCATCATGGGCAGCAGCCATGAATTCTTACTGCATGGACCACAATATCCCCATGCCCCTTCCCCCACACACACACTGCTAAGCCTAAAACATATAAAAATGGGAGGGCAGTTCAGTCTTCGTGCCCATTGATGTGTGAGTTCTCTGCTGACGCTGTGGAGGAGAGTGCCAATTTTAGTGAGTTTTTCTGATGCTAATATCTAGCTACGATGAGCCATACAAAGGCCAGCAGCTCATTGTCTACTACTTTTATTTTTAAATTGAAAATTATTATTATTAGTGGCAATTGATTTGGTTTTGCTGCTCATAGCCAACATCATGAAAAAAGCCCAGATTTGATCAGCTAATTGAAATAATTACATAGCTGCTCTAGATAAAAAGTTGAATGCACACTATTAAACATGCTGCAATATTGTGAAATATCTGAGTCTAGCAGTGCTGTTTGTTTAATGGACCGTACTTTCATTTTGTTTCACTGTTTACGCACAAATATTTGACTTTCAATACAAAAGGATTTGGGGGGGAGAAAAATACTTAGGAGGAGAAATTGTTTGGAGCTGCTCAGTCTCATTCATATTTCACGCATTTGACAAGCCCATTTGACTGTCAAAAACCACTTAGACAATGTAGGTGCCTCTACAGCTCCACACGCATGGCTCCTACTTGGAATGGAGCCACCTTCTTTCTCCCAGTAATGACTCCCTGCTCTCAATGGGAGCCAGGACAGCAGCACCCTAACATTTACCCCAGTAGTTGGGGAATATCTGCATGGGTGAATGGGCTGGGGGCCTGTACTCTTCTCTCTCCTTGACACTCAGAATCCTGTGCTGGGATGGTGTTAGAATCAGAGAATCTTAGGTTAGAAGGAACCTCAAGGATCATCTAGTCTAAACTTCTGCCAAAGTGGTGGGTCTCCTCTCTCCCAACGTTGTGGGTCTTAGTACTTACATTTTATCTAGATGAATGGAGCAGTTTTCACCTCTGGAAGTATAGCCCCAGACTGTCTGAAGATTCAGGCAGATGTCACTGTCTCTGTTACACTCTGGTCATATTTTCAAGCTTTCCTTCATGACCATTAGGGCTGAAAACTTAGCTTTCATTTAAAAAAAAAAGAGGGGGGGAGATTTTGAGGTCACCATGTGACTGAAAAAGCAGCAGAGAATCCTGTGACACCTTATAGACTAACAGACGTTTTGGATCATGAGCTTTCGTGGGTGAATACCCACTTCGTCGGATGAATGTAGTGGAAATTTCCAGGGGCAGGTGTATATATGCTAGCAAGCAAGCTAGAGATAACGAGGTTAGTTCAATCAGGGAGGACGAGGCCCTGTTCTAGCAGTTGAGGTGTGAAAACCAAGGGAGGAGAAACTGGTTCTGTAATTGGCA